>NC_021166.2:16089973-16092459 GCF_000331145.2 Cicer arietinum
ATATTAGTTCTACTAAATAATATCAAGGTAGCTGAGAATAAAAATTACTTCATTTCAGTTTTAGTCCATCTATTTTTACCAATTTACGAAATTGGTTTCTTTATTTTAAAATTTTATCGTTTTGGTCATTTATTCTAACTTTTTAACTAAAAAATAGCAATGTGACATGTTTTAAATAATATAACATATAATACAATAATATAAAATTATTAACATCCATAAAATCAGTTGAGAATAAAAATTACTTCATTTCAGTTTTAGTCCATCTATTTTTACCAATTTACGAAATTGGTTTCTTTATTTTAAAATTTTATCGTTTTGGTCATTTATTCTAACTTTTTAACTAAAAAATAGCAATGTGACATGTTTTAAATAATATAACATATAATACAATAATATAAAATTATTAACATCCATAAAATCACAATTAAACCATCTAAAAATTTAATTTTTACCTTCAGAAATTTTTTATTTTTGTAATTTAACTAATAACATATGAATAATTAATGTATCTAGATGGTTTTATATCATAAAATTGTATGCAACATCATTTAAAATATATTAAATTATTTTTTTTAGTTCAAAAATATGAAAGAATAAATAAAATTCTCAACTTTTTAAATTGGAGATTAATTTCATAAATTAATAAAAATAGACACATAAATATTTTGCATATAAAAATATGTATATTTAAATAAAAATAAATTTTTAGATGAGATTTCTACATGAAATATGTTTTAAAATTTTCAAAAATATCTCTTAAACTAAATATCATGTATCGTCTGTGCGACCTACAACTTAACACACTAGATACTATTAGAAAGAAATAATAGCATAATTTGATTATCTTTTTGGATACAAAAGACTACATTTTGAAACTTCACCACAGTATATAAGGCCTCGAATAGAAGTCATTGAAACTCGTTCAATACGTAGGAACATGGCTCAGACGTTGCAAACTTTTCAAAAAGATCATGTAATTCTACATATACATCCATCCATCACTTGTTGACCAAAACTTCTGATATGAGTCACTACAAGAAAAACACCATTTTGTGGTCAACTTTATAAATATTTTGTGGCCGAATAAAACCCTCACAAATTAGTGACCGAAAAAACCCTCACAAATGCCAAAATTGAAATTGGTCTTTATTTGTGGCTAAAAAAGCCCTCACAAATTTTTAAATATTTAACTTGATTTTGTGGCTGCCTAAGCCCTCACAAAATCACAACATTGTGATTTTGTGAGGGCTTAGGCAGCCACAAAATCCAGTTAAATATTTAAGGATTTTGTGAGGGCTTTTACAGCCACAAAAAATCAATTTTGTGAGGGTCAAATCTGTCACAAAGGCAGACGTGACCAGTGGCATTTGTGGCTGCAAAGGCCGCCACAAAGGAGGCCCAATACAGCTGGACGTTTCTGGCTGCTCAGGCCGTCACAAATGGATTGTACCGTTAGCCTTTCTAGCGGCAAAGGCCGCCACAAATGGCATTATAGCCGTTGGCGTTTCTGGCCGCCCAGGCCGCCACAAATGCGATGTATCCGTTGGCATTGTGGCTGCTTTGGCCGCCACAAATGCTCAAGTTAACACTATATATATTTCTCCCCTCCTAATTCATTTTATCACATCCAACTTCTCTCTAAAACCTCATTCTAACTATTCTCTCCTCCTTCTCTCTACACAAAATTACTCTTAAGCTTCATTTAAATTTGGTAAGTATAAATTATATTATATATGTAGTTTTATAATTTTATTTTTTAATTTGATATAACTAATTAATGTTATTGATTTTTATTTTTACAGTGCTTGTTAATTATTTCGAAGACTTGCAAGCATCGTACGTGAGTGAAAGCTTGAAGTCAGACGCTACTCGGCATCAAGTTAGTATTTTATATATTTTAAATTTAGATTAGTAAATATATATATTATTTTTAAAATATAGATTAGTAATATTTATATTTAGATTAGTTTTATAAATTTATTTTTAAAAAAATAGGAATGATGTTGTTTACATATTAATATATGATAAATTAAAGTTTCAAACCACGGTTAAAATATATTAGTTTTAATATAATTATTATTTAAAAAAACATTATTAAAATTGATGATATTATTATTTTTTGTTATAAATAAGTCTTGATTATTAGTCTTGATTTTTAAAAAAACATCATTTAAAATTTTATATAGGTTTATATATATTTATTGTATTGATATATATATTATATTGATAATAATATATTATATATTATTGTATTGTATTGATAATAATATATTATATTGTATTGATAGTATTGATAATAATATATTATATTGTATTGATAGTATTGATAATAATATATTATATTGTATTGATAGTATTGATAATAATATATTATATTGTATTGATAGTATTGATAATAATATATTATATTGTATTGATAGTATTGATAATAATATATTATATTGTATTGATAGTATTGATAATAATATATTATATTGTGTGCA
>NC_021166.2:16100881-16115881 GCF_000331145.2 Cicer arietinum
GCCTAAGCCCTCACAAAATATTTTTTTTTAATCTGGAGGTCATTTGTGGCGGCCTAAGCCCTCACAAAGGAGGGATTTTGTGGCGGCCTGGGCCCTCACAAAAGCTGATTTTAAAATCAATCTGTCCTTTGTGGCGGCCTAAGCCCTCACAAAGGCAGACTTTTGTGGCTGCAAAAGCCCTCACAAAATTTTGTGACCAGCTTCTTTGTGGCTGCCAAAAGCCCTCACAAAAGCCACCTTTGTGGCTGATTATACCCCTTTGTGAGGGCAAAAGCCCTCACAAAATGTTTGTTTTCTTGTTGTGATCATTTTATTTTATTTCTAGTGTCCGCTTGAGACATTAGAAAGCTTTTAAAAACATCTACACGTGAGCAAAACGTGAGAGATTTAAAACATTAAGAGATGAAAATCTCATATTTAGAAATGAAATCATCATAATCCTAATTTGGATAAAATATTGGGGACAATACTGCAATTAAGAAAACATGACGAGTAGCAAATTTTGAGGGACAACATTGTAAAATAAAATAAAGAACTTAGAAAGATATAGCAAAATAATTGTGATGGAAATTTCACGTATTTTTCTTACCCCATTTTTTCTTAGTTGAGAGAAGCCAATAAATCATGAAATTGGGCTTGTTTGATTTCTCTTTGTAAAATTTATTATGTTTAGTTTTTAATAATTATATAAACAAAAAAAAAATTATTTGATACTTTGTTTTGCAAAAATCGTCTTACAAAAATTTTCCTTTTTTTTTTTGTTTTCAAAATAAATAAAGAAAAAAATGTACAAAACATATTTTAAAAAAACAATTTTCAGAACAATTTTATAAAGTTGTCTTTAAAAAGTAAAAAACAAAAATACAATTAAATATATAGAAGAAACTCCCTTTCTCTATTTAATCATCACTATTTGTCTAGTAAAAAGTACATTAAAGGATTAATTCTTCACAAATTATTGAATGAGAGACCTTATTAAAGAGTATTTTCGTACATATTCTCTACTTACATATCTTATAAAATATTTCCACTAGGTCATCTTTATTGAGTAACACGAATTTGATTTTTTATTTAAGACTAAAAAATACAAATAAAATTTTATCAAAAAATAAAAATAAGAAATATTTGTTTTGAAAAACAATTATTCTTTTGTAAAAGTATAGTTTTATAAAACATCAAACATGAGAAACTTCCTCTCTCTTTTTCTCCTCTACCAAACATGAAAAACTCCTCCTCTTTACATCTATTTATCTCAATTTCCTTCTTTCTAGGTTTCCATAAGTGCTAGGAAGGACACACTTAATTGCACACCGCACAACAACTCCCACAAGCTCTTTTACACATATTTAATTGGCCTTGATGATAGATACTTTCCACCTTCCTTCACAAGCTACCCCACAATCTATAATTCACCATAAATGTTTATAAATAATACCTTACAAGAAAGTTCATTATTAAAAATAAAAATTGTTGGAAAATTAATACTCCCTCCAATTATTTTTATAAAAGACTAAATAATCAACTTTTATCGTTAACTTTTATTTTATTTATATTGTATAAAAGAACCAAAAGAGTATTGTCTATTGGTTGGGAAAGAGGGGATGCCACGTAAACTATAAACCGTATACACGTGAGGTAGTTAGGTAACTGTTAATGTGTAAAATGTGGATACAATTAATTCGGAAAAACAATATGCTTTACATAAATCCATCTAGTCAATTAGACTTTTGACTTTTTTCTTTTACTAAAATCCTAGAGAGTTAGATAAAACCATAGGTTCATAACAAATAAAATAAAGTATAATCCAATTTTAGTATAATCCAATTTTATTTTTGTTTTGACGATTATAGTGACTCCATCCGTAATGATTCATATTTGAGCATTTTATATATATTATAAAATTTATATATAACTAAATAAGAAAATAATATTTTTATTAAATTATAATTAAGTAGTATTTTATACACCATTACCATAAATGTAAAATAGAAGATAATGATTTGAGAGTAGGACAATTAATGTTAATTAGAAAGTATAATTTTAAAAATAAAAAAAAAAGAAGTATTTATCATTTAAATAAAAATTGAAAGAAAAGTTTATTCTGAAATAATTTTTTTACAAATTTAGAACGAAATGAGTAGTAGTTTTATAAGTGATGCATGCAATGATAAGAATAAATAAATTATACACTCAAATAAGAATTAATATTAAGAATTTTATTTATATATATTATTAATATAAATAATTTTTACACTATTAAATTATAATAACTGTTAGATTATTAATAATATTTAATTTTTGGTATAATAATTTATAAAATCATTCATATAATTAATTTTGATTTTATAATAATGTAAATTTTTTTACATTATACAAATTAAATTTTATTAATTTGACAACAAAAAATAGCATCATTTTAGGATAATTATTTTAAATAAATGTGATATTTATTGCGGACAAAAAAGGTATACTAAATGCATGCTTACTTACCATGTGGTGTGCTTCTACCATATGAAAAAGAATAAGTGATGAGTCATGGAAAGGTTCTAGAGTACGCTATATATTAAAGGCAATTAATTGACGGTACTGCGTGGAGGATTATACGACTTGAAATGAGAAACAAGATCCTAAGTATTTATTGGAAGAAAGTGAAGTGTATTAATGAATGATTGATATTTGAATAAATCTAATTTTGATTCTACTAAAATTTCTTTTTTGTTTTGTTTAATTTATATGAAATTAAAATATGGTTTTCTTTTATATAAAATTATTATGCAGACAGTTTTATTATCTACTTAATATATACTGCTGAATGAATTTGTTTCAAGCATATTTATAACAATATAAAAAAAGTAATTTAAAAAGGTGGTTTCAAAATTCAATTTTTATGTCTTTATTTTCTTTACTTTTATCTTGAGTTTTTTACATTTGAAAAAAAAAAATATTTGATTCATCTAAACATAAATAATTCTAAAATTATGAAAAAAAATTATAATGTTCTAAACATGCTTGCAAAAAATCATTCAAAAATTTTAAAATTGAAAGACAATCAAACATGTTTCATTTCAACAGAAACTAAAAATATTTGCTGAATAATTTTACAGTGACTAAAAATTATAATTTTATTTTACATAAACTAAAATTAAAATTTTATAAGGACTAAAAGTATATTTAATTTTTAATAATTAGACTGCAGAATAATAAGCAATGAATTGGGACGTAAGGAGTAGTTTTCAATAATTAAATGATTGGACTTAAGTGGTTAATACACTTCACTTAAGTAAAAATAATGGCAGTGCTTAGTTTCCTTCCAACTCATTTACTCGTGTTTCTATTCAAACATTATATCATTGTGGTTTGTTGTTGGAGAACAAATGAGAATTGCATGATTCAATGTGATATAAATTATTTTAAATTTGAGTCACTACGCGAAAAATTGTATTTTACAGCGCTTTTTTAAGCCATTTACAGCGCTTTTTTAAAAAATTAAGCGCTGTAGTATCCAGCGTTGTAAAAAGATACAACAGCGCTCTTTAAAATAAAAAAAAAACGCTGTAAATCTCTTCTAAAAACGCGCTGCTTGTTGTATTAGTTTTACGGCGCTTTTTAAAAAAAGCGCTGTAATATGCATTCCTTTATTTCAATTAGATCTCTTTCTGGGATTATAACAACAATCTCCTTCATAAATCGTAATATACAGTATCCGCAGTCTATGTTGTTAGTTTGACGAGAGCACTATAAAATAAAACATATAAGTCAATAAATATTTGTGGATTGATTGTTAATGAAATTTTAAAGCCATACATTTCAAACCTTTATTAGAATCCATGTGATTTATTTGATTTTTGCTTCGACACTGTAGCACCCATTTGAGCTCGGAAAACTTGTAAAACACTATCAAATAAATGTGATTATTAGCATTAACAAACACATTATATATATATATATATATAAGAAATAAATGAATAAATGAATACAATACCTGAAGAGTGCGAAGAAATACATAAAGTTCATAGGGTTACGATTTCGTTTTAGAAGAAACAGCGAGAATGTGCAGAAATACGAACGGTTCGTAGGACAGAGTAGGGTTCTCATTGAGAAGAGTACGTAATAATGTTTGTAGGGATAGTAACAAATATGGAGATGATTTGCAATGGAGATGGTTAACAATATGGTTCGTAGGACATTAGGGTTCGCAATGAGAAGGATAATGAAGAGGAGAAGGACACTGAAGTGTAGTGAAGTTTATGTAATAAAGAGGAAACTGAAGCGATTTACTGTTATATTTTATTTTTTAAAAGCCTATTACAGCGCTTTTTTTAAAAAGCGCTGTAAAAGACCTTCTTATTTTATTTTTTAAAAGCCTATTACAGCGCTTTTTTTAAAAAGCGCTGTAAAAGACCTTCTTATTTTATTTTTTAAAAGCCTATTACAGCGCTTTTTTTAAAAAGCGCTGTAAAAGACCTTCTTATTTTATTTTTTAAAAGCCTATTACAGCGCTTTTTTTAAAAAGCGCTGTAAAAGACCTTCTTATTTTATTTTTTAAAAGCCTATTACAGCGCTTTTTTTAAAAAGCGCTGTAAAAGACCTTCTTATTTTATTTTTTAAAAGCCTATTACAGCGCTTTTTTTAAAAAGCGCTGTAAAAGACCTTCTTATTTTATTTTTTAAAAGCCTATTACAGCGCTTTTTTTAAAAAGCGCTGTAAAAGACCTTCTTATTTTATTTTTTAAAAGCCTATTACAGCGCTTTTTTTAAAAAGCGCTGTAAAAGACCTTCTTATTTTATTTTTTAAAAGCCTATTACAGCGCTTTTTTTAAAAAGCGCTGTAAAAGACCTTCTTATTTTATTTTTTAAAAGCCTATTACAGCGCTTTTTTTAAAAAGCGCTGTAAAAGACCTTCTTATTTTATTTTTTAAAAGCCTATTACAGCGCTTTTTTTAAAAAGCGCTGTAAAAGACCTTCTTATTTTATTTTTTAAAAGCCTATTACAGCGCTTTTTTTAAAAAACACTGTAAAATACCATCTTATTTTATTTTCTAAAAGCCTATTACAACCCTTTTTTTAAAAAGCGCTGTAAAGAACTTTATTTTATTTTTTAAAAGCCTATTACAGCGCTTTTTTTAAAAAGCGCTGTAAAAGACCTTCTTATTTTATTTTTTAAAAGCCTATTACAGCGCTTTTTTTAAAAAGCGCTGTAAAAGACCTTCTTATTTTATTTTTTAAAAGCCTATTACAGCGCTTTTTTTAAAAAGCGCTGTAAAAGACCTTCTTATTTTATTTTTTAAAAGCCTATTACAGCGCTTTTTTTAAAAAGCGCTGTAAAAGACCTTCTTATTTTATTTTTTAAAAGCCTATTACAGCGCTTTTTTTAAAAAGCGCTGTAAAAGACCTTCTTATTTTATTTTTTTAAAGCCTATTACAGCGCTTTTTTTAAAAAGCGTTGTAAAAGACCTTCTTATTTTATTTTTTAAAACCCTATTACAG
Source organism: Cicer arietinum (assembly GCF_000331145.2). Lineage (NCBI taxonomy): Eukaryota > Viridiplantae > Streptophyta > Magnoliopsida > Fabales > Fabaceae > Cicer > Cicer arietinum. The sequence continues at coordinate 16,106,368 of NC_021166.2, forward strand.
CGCTTTTTTTAAAGAGCGCTGTAAAAGACCTCTTTATTTTACTTTTTAAAAGCCTATTACAGCGCTTTTTTTAAAAAGCGCTGTAAAAGACCTTCTTATTTTATTTTTTAAAAGCCTATTACAGCGCTTTTTTTAAAAAGCGCTGTAAAAGACCTTCTTATTTTATTTTTTAAAAGCCTATTACAGCGCTTTTTTTAAAGAGCGCTATAAAAGACCTCCTTATTTTACTTTTTAAAAGCCTATTACAGCGCTTTTTTTAAAAAGCGCTGTAAAATACCTTCTTATTTTATTTTTTAAAAGTCTATTACAGCGCTTTTTTTAAAGAGCGCTGTAAAAGACCTCCTTATTTTACTTTTAAAAGCCTATTACAGCGCTCTTTAAAAGACCTCCTTATTTTATTTTTTAAAAGTCTATTACAGACTTTTTAAAGCGCTTGTCCAAAAGTGCTGTAAATGACCTCCTTATTTTTTTTTAAAAACCTTTTTACAGCGCTTTTCCAAAAAGCGCTCTAATAGATCGTTTAATTATGTGAAATCAAAGTCTTTTACAGCATTTTTTTTATAGCGCTTGTCAAAAAAGCGCTGTTGTATCCTCCGTTATTTTTAAAATATCATACAACAGCGCTTGTATTTAATAAGCGTTATAAAAGACGTGCTATAAAATGTCATTTTTGGCGTAGTGAGTTTAAAAGTCCACAATTCTTGAGTCCCATCAATGGGTTGGAATGACAAACTCCGACTTTTGTTTAATCTGAAGCACTGAAATCTTGCTGTTTTTGGTTACATTTTTCTAAGGAAGAGACACCTCTTCAAAAGACTTGAAGGTTTTAATAAGTACTTGATGAATATTCATAATGAAAGATAGACCCAAATTTAGAATGATATGTTGGAAAAATACAATACGATAGCAGCTCATGAGTAGTGTTATTGATTTCAACAAGTTAAGAGTAAATGAATGATGCTTGGAGATTAAAATACCATATTTTTTTGCATGCCAACTCTTTGACATTGAAAGAAGAACAAAATCTCAGTGTTTTTGGATTAGAATAATGCCAAGATCTATGATGATGATGATAAGTTACAAATTATGGCAATTAAATTCTACTCAAATTTATATACATCCCACTTTTAGGACATCTTTTTTTATAAGTTCTTGTTTTCTTACTATTTTGGATATTCACAAGACCATGTTGGAAGCTTCGATTACTTTGGAGGACACGATAAATTCTTTGTTTAATATGAGAAATTACAAATATCTAGCTCAAACGGATACCATCTCTTTTTTTTTTCAAAGCCAATGGAAAGTGGTGGGTCAATCACTACAAGAATTTTTGAGGTTTGCGATACTTGACCTGCGATGGTTTTGAAATAACCGCTCTCACCACTACATTGCGACGGTTCCTGAGGCGGTGATGATTAAGTGCCTTTGAGCATTCCTACAAGATAAGGAAGTTAAACCAAGCTCTTCTCTCTTGGTGTAATATGAGCTATAAATTAATTTCAAAATTTATTGCTCAAATACTAAAAAAGATTATGTCATATGTGGTTTCCCAAAATTAAACTTTCATACTTGGCATATCTACTATTAACAATGTCTTCAATTTGCAGGGATCAATTCACTGTATGACTCATATGTAGGGTCAAAAGAATTCCATGATTTTAAAGTTGGACCTAAATAAATCTTACAACCGCATCCAGTAGAGTTTTATCAAAGTGACCTTGAAAGTTTTGCAAATTCCAACCAATATCTAAAATGTCATCAAGAATTGCATTTCTACTACCTCTACGAATATTAATTGGAATGATGCAAAAAACTAATTCCTGTAATGTTAATACGAGACTAATTAAGGAAAGTAGACTCAATCTCTCCCTGAGTTTTTGTGTTGGGCATTGAGCAAGCAAGTCACAAAATCCATGATCCAATAAAACAAGAAAAGTGGAGATCGATGACATTTGACCTTTTTGTGTTGAGCATGGAGCGACCAAATCACAAAATCCACGATCTAGTAGAGCAACAAAAAAAGGAGATCCATGACGTTTAACTGAGGTACATGTCCTAAATTGTCTCATATCTCCTTTGTTAATGATATAGTGTCGGTAGCTGAGACAACTTTAGACCAAATAGTTATGAATTATGATCAAAAAAGTTCTAGAAAATTTTTGTCTCCGTTATGGACACAAAGTAAACAAAGGAGATATGCGACAATTTAGGACATTTGGCACAAACTAATTAATTGGAATGAGGCAAAAACTAATTACTTTAATGTTACAATGATACTTATTAAGGAAAGCAAACCCAATATCTCCCTACCTTTTTATGTTAAGGATGGAGCGACTACGTCACAAAATCCATGATCTAGTTAAGCATGAAAAATGAATATTGGTGATGTTTGGCCTTTTTGTGTTGAGCAAGGAGCAACCAAGTCACAAAATTCATAATGTAGTAGAGCAAGAAAAATAGAGATTAGTGTCGTTTGACTGAGGCACATGTCTTAAATTGTCTATCTCCTTTGTTGATGATTTAGTGTCGGTAGCTGAGACATCTCTAGACCAAGTAGTTATGAACTATGATAATAAAAGTTATAAATAAAATTTGTCTTCATTCTAGACACAAAGTAAACAAGATTAACTCTAAAGTTTTCTCCAAAAATACCATCAAGGATAGAGTAGAGGTGTTAAGTCAAATTCTTGAAAAAGTTTTTGTCGTGATCATCGAGCTTATTGAAAAATCTATTGAACTATTTCAACATTTTGTCAATGGTTAAACCATTTTTCATGTTAAGTATTTCAATAGAATTTGTTAACTTATCAAATTGTGAGATATTTTGTTCACCTAAGCCCTCATATGTGAATTTTAAAGTATTCCACGTAGCTTAGGTTGTCAAAAAATTGTAAACTCTAAGAAAATAATTTTGCACTAAGGTGGATATAATATTCTTCTTAGATTTTTAGTCTAGTTGAACATTTTTTCTTATTTAAGTCATTACATTTCGCTTTTGATTTGTTAATTTCAATACCATTCAGTATCATCTTTTGGATGTAGTGGTCATACTCAATGGTGTCTCAAACATCTATATCATTAGCAATGGTGTAAATTTTAATATTTTCTTCCCAATACACATAATCTCCTTTTAGAATTAGAGTTCTACTACTCTCACACTTTTGGTCCAAAAATAAGTTGTTTATCTATCTAAAGTGTTAGACTTATACCACCGAGAAAACCAAATCATGATTTCATTTTGTTAGCCACGAAATGACCGACAACAATTTCTAAAAAAATGATAGAATAGAGTTAGATACTTTTGAAAAATCGTTTTAAAATCTTTTATGTCACACAACTGAAAATAAAAATATTTTAATATGATAGACTCGAGCATTAAACATATTGATTCATTGATGATATTTAAAATAAAGAACACAAATCAAATAGAGATTTATCCCCAAAAAATAAAATAAAATTTGATTGAAATTGTTTTGAAAATATTTTTGATACTTCAATCAAATATGATAAAGATCTTTAAATGAAAATAATATAAATTACAATTAATAAAAATACTAAGATATTAGATTCTTCATTTTAAATCAAGCTTAACATCTTAAATTCAATGTCATGTCAAAAATCGGTTTTACTAATAAGTGTTAAAAGTAAATATTTAACACTTGTTTTAGTATCAAAAAGAAACCGGTACTTCATTATATATTTTACATCCGTTTAAAAAAAGTATCAAATGTCTTATTTACAACACCGGTGGTTGTAACATCGGCACTGCAACCGATGCTAAAAATGGCAAAAAAAAACCCAATTTACACTAGTGCTTAAGAAGTATTACTTATATGTTCCATCTATTGCATGATATATAATTGAGGAAAATATCACCACATGTCATTTATCTTATTTACATACAGTATTTAAGTCTTTTTTTTTTCCTGTCCTTTATTTTTTTAAATATTTACAAATTTCTCTTTTAAAATGTTTACAAATATATTCTTTATATTTTATTTTCTCTTTTATCTTTTAATATGTTTACAAAAGTCTTAATTGTACTTTTAATCTCTCTATTTTAACATATCTATAAAGATAATTTTTTAATTTAAAATCAAATTTTTCGTCGCTCTGTTTTTACATTTGTTGTGATTTTGGTGTCGAAACATAACTTTTACACTGAAAAATTGTGATTTTTAGTCTAAAGATGAAGATTTTTTATCCTAAAAATTATATTTTCTCTTTAAATTTATCATTGGGACTATAAATCACCATTTTTTGGACTAAAATTCACAAATTTATAGGTCAAAATTAAAATTTGGGATCAAAACTATAACAAATGTAAAAATAAAGGGACAAAAAAATTTAATTTTAAAATAGGATGACTAGATTTCTGAATATGATATAATAGGGGAACCAAAAGTACTAATAAGTCTTTATAAAATTATCACATTAAAACTTTAGTGTGTCATTACAAATATTGATTGACAAGTTCATGTAGAATTAATAATAATAAATTTATTTTAATGTTGATGAAAGATGGACAAGATGAGTAAGAAAATGATTAAAAGGATTAATGTTTATGAATTTTTTTATGGGTTTGACCAACCTAACAATTAAATTTAGGTTTTTTAATTAAAAAAATTATTAATAATACTCCAACATAATTTGTCATTCAACTTTTTTTTAATGATATGTCACGTGTTTTTAAAGGATAATTTTTAATGATATGTCAGTGTTTTTAAAAGATGATTTTGTAAACAAAAAATTATATGCAAAATATATGTCGAGGTCCTTTTGTTTTACGAAAGTAATTGTTTGGTACGTTGTGTTTTGTTTTTAAACACAAAAGTATTTTAAGTTTAGTTTAATTTATACTCAAACTTTTAAGTTTTTATTTTTTTGATCCTGTCCTTTAAATATATTATGTTTATATCGTTAGTCATTTATTATACTTTAAATAATGACTAGTGCAATTGAAAGTATCTTATTATTAAAAACTCTATCATATATTGTAACAATAAAACACTCATATTAAATATTTAGAAAACAATTATTAAACTTTATAAACTATCTATATTTATTGATTTTTCTACAACCATTTAGACATGTATATAGCCTCTAAAAACTTGGTGATAAAAGTCTATTTACATAATTAATATCATTAACTTTATTCACTTGTAAAGTAGTTTAAATAATCAATATATTGCGTTGTTTAGATCAGATATTAATATTAATTTAAGAAATTGATCAAATTTAATAGATTAAGTACGTAATTTAATATAACTTAAATATTAATAATAAAAACAAAAAATAATTTAAATAACTAAATCGAAAAAATAAAAAATTAAAATATCTAAGCGGAAACTAAATTAAATTTAAAACACATAAGTATTAAAAAAAACATGAAAGATTAAACCATTACTTTCTTAATAGATAAAATTCCTATATCTCATTTAAAAAAAAAAAAAAAAAAAAAAAAAAAAAAAAACCTACCAATTTGACGTGGTCCAATTGCTGCTCCACTCCCTTTCAACAATTAAACCACACTGTCATGTTGCTACAATAAAATGAGATCTAAAAAAAAAAAAATAGGTGGACGCTAATTTCTGATGCATAGTTTGGTAGCTATCTCATGAACTAGCCTTGCCCACGCATACTTTATTGATATTGAAACAATGTCCTATAGTTATTTCAACAAAAAAAAAGCAAAAAATTGTCCTCTAGTTCAGTTAATCGACGTGACAATTCATCTCCGACAGTGATATTTTCTTAAGCTAGCTGGTAGATTACTATATTGTACCCGATACTTCCTTAGTGGCCACACGATTTGGTCATTTTTATCCCTTTCCGTTATAAAGCTCTGCCAAGCAGCATTAATAAGTGACGTACGCACGAAGTAGGTAGCTAGTTACTGCCTTCTATCCTTATATATGAAAATTTTGGAGAAAATTCTGGACTACAATATAATTTTTTTTAATAATTTCTGAATGTATTTATTATTTAAATGTCTTTCTTATATTTATTTTTATTTTTATTAAAAATGTAATTAATTTTTATATTAGCGAGTGTTAATTATTTACATGTTTAACACTATAAGAAAAAATGTTGTTAGTTACGGTAGATTTTGTCTTTACCCAATACAATTTTATGATAACATAAAATTATTTATGAATTATCTATCAAAACAGATTTGTAATTAATTCGTTTGTAAGTAAATATTTATTCACAGACAAGCAATATGATACGATTATTCAAGCAATGTAGGTAAGTAAAACGAATCATGGAGTCTCTGTGGCTAACATTACTTATGACCTTTATGTAAGTAAAGACATAGATACTTACAAACCAACAAATTACGATTAACATTACTCGCGGACTATGCTTGAAAACTTTTGTTTTCTATTTGATATTTATAGTTTTATCCATGATATGTCCGTGGATAAATTACCTATAGAAAGAGCGTGTATTTTGTATTTCTTTAGTAAACAAAATACAGTTTTATATATATATTAAACAATATTATTATTTTTTGTTCAAAATATAATAATAATATTTTAGAAGTTGATAATTTTTAAAATAAAATAAAATAAAAAATAAAAATTCTATCAAAAGAAAATATAGTTCTTTTAATATAATAAATAATAATATTTTTTAAAATAATAACATGTATTAAAAAAAGTAATTAGATTGATATCCATCCATTGAAACTATGATAATAGATGAGTTACACGTTTTTTATTTTTAATGGATGAATTGGATTGGATTTTTTTAAAGAACTTTAAGTGGATTGTAAATGAATTAACGAACTGTTTTGATCAATTCTATTACCATTCAAATTCAAATTTATCGGATCCATCCATTTTGTCATAAAAAAAAAAAAAATGGGAATATGCGTGCGTTTAAGACTGTATGGTCCGACATATTAAAAGTTTAGTTTGGTATAGGTATACAATTTGAATGTTATTATCCACGCTCTTTGTGTAGGTAATTTTCGTGGGTAATGACATGTCCGTGGATACACGCAACGATTACTATAAGTCTCAAATTTAATTGCATAAACTTTGATGTATTTTTTTTTCTTCTACTAAATGTATTTTGTTTGATTTTATTAATATATTTTTTAAAATTTTATTATTATTTTTTATTTATTAAATTAACAATTATTTCTTTTTTAAAATTAAAAAGTTATAGATGTTCGCATCTCGGATGCGACGGTAGAAAAAAAAATCTTCAGATATACAAATTTTAATGTAGAGTATAATTACAATGTATTTTTAAATTATAACAAAAAGTATTTTTGAATATACTAAAAATTCCAGTTTTCTACCAAAAAAAATAATAAAAAATCAGTTTTTAAAATTATAAATAATTTTATTTTTATAAATTACGTATATTTTAACATTGAAATGTTTCTTTTAAATTAAAAAAAAATAGGGTTTTGAATTATTTAAAAAAAATCAATTTTTTGTAACAAAATACAGTTTTTGAAATAATAAAAATATTATATAAAACAATTATAATAATATCTATCAATTGTATCTATTTTATAAAAATGATTAGATGAAATAATAAAAAAAAAAAAAAAAACCTACGTAGTCATCTAAAGACAATGAGTTGATTTTAATTTATAATAATATATAAATAAGGTGTAACTAACTTTCCTAGGAATAGAAGCACTAAATAACACAACTTTTACCTCCCATTCTCTTACCAATCCCTCAAACCCATCCTTCTATTTATATATCCATAAGACGATACACACAATAAAGCACCGCTCGAGTCACAAGAAGAAGAAAAACAGAGCAACATTTTAAAATTTCCATTCAAACAAATGGAACCACCCAAAACTCTCAATTATCTCTCTCAGGAAAAGATCCTCCAGTCAAGTTTCATTCGTGACGAAGACCAGCGTCCAAAAGTTGCTTACAATAACTTCAGTAATGACATTCCAGTCATTTCTCTAGCTGGAATCGACGATGAAGGTGGTCGTAGAACAGAGATTTGTAACAATATTGTAGAGGCTTGTGAGAATTGGGGTATTTTCCAGATTGTTGATCATGGTGTTGATCGAGAGCTTATTTCTGAAATGACACGTTTTGCTAAAGGCTTCTTCGATTTGCCACCGGAAGAGAAGCTTCGATTTGACATGTCAGGTGGTAAAAAGGGTGGCTTCATTGTCTCAAGTCATCTCCAAGTAACCAAACATTTTCCCTATAAACTGTATACTCTATACTATAAATTTCTTCTTAACGTTTTTTCTATTTTCTATTTTTTATTACTTTTCGTCCTTCAAATATTTTCAATTGAAACTAAAACATGCGCACATCTATATCAAAAATAAATCTAATAGAAAAAAAAAAATGTGAGTACTCCATTTAAAAAAGAAAAAAAAAATATTCTGACTAAATTGAACTAAGACATAAGCACATTTATTAGGTGAATATATCAAATTTGTAAACAATCAAGTAAATTTAGTATAACATTTTTTAAGTATATGAATATAAATTTTGCTCTTTTAATCTATTAAGTCAGAAGCATTTGACATAACCTCGTTTGTTTAAGATTTTTAAAAAATGATTTCACTTAATATTTTGAAAAATAATTTTTACGATTACTTACTTAAAAATAGTATCAGTTATTTTAAACATATTTTGTTACCCATTAAAAAAAAATTTCGACATTCAAGAATTTAAATATTTATTGTTAGATATTAATATGATAAAAATCACTTTTTTTTAAAGTATCTTTCAAATATAATTTTTATGAAGAGTTTCTCAAAATAGATTTCTATTTTAATTATTCAAAAAATTGTATTAAATAGACGAAATATTTAAAATAATATTTTAAGATAAACTATTTAAACTAATTTTTCATTTGAAATTTTATCATTAATTTTTTTAAATATTATAAAATAAAATACTATAAAAATCATTTTTAACAAAATCTTAAATAGACAGTCCCATTGTTCCCTTAATCATTCTTTTTTTTTTTTCTTTCTACCAAAATGATTAATGTTTAAAATTTAAGGAAATAAAATAGAATCAAAATATTTAAGAAACCAAAATAAAATATAAATGCGACTTAAAAGCCATAAAATGTAATATAACCAAGACAGATGAGTTGCTTAATTTGTTAATGATAAAAGTATCATTTCTAATGAGTTATTTAGATATATTATAGTAAAAGTCAATTATCTCTAATGATTTAACGGTGGTAATTAATTGTAAGTGTAAAAATTGTGTTTGATTGAGTTTTGGTCATTTATTTTCTTCAATTCATGGAATTGATCATCATATTTTAAAAATCAACAGTTTTGATTTTTCAGAATTATTGAACTAAAAAAATGATAATTGGATATATTTTAAATATTATAGAACTATCTAGATACATTAGTTATTCAAATGTCATTAATTAAATTACAAAAACGAAAAACTTCTGAAGTTAAAAATTAAGTTTTTATAGAATTTTATTACAATTTCTTATTTGCATAATTATCCTACATAATTACATCATAGTTTACGTTATTTAA
>NC_021166.2:16120881-16129307 GCF_000331145.2 Cicer arietinum
GATATTGAGAACAATTATGTATTGTGGGGAGATAATTACTTCGACTTAGGGGGAGCCTTAAGTCATGGGGAGTCAAGTAATGAAAGAAAAATTGTTATAAAAATACATTTTTTTCATAATAAAAAATGAGGAGATTGTTGTAATTAAGTTGGCTTTCCATTTAGAGTTTTGATGTTAACAAAATTATTTTATGCGAACAACAAAAGTAATTTATTAAGTATGAAAAATTGGAAGAAGAAAATTAGAAGATACTCCCATAGGAAGTAGAAAGGTTAGAGAAAATGAAATCAAAATAGTCAACGAAATCATCATAACCAGACAAATGCACACTCTAGAAAAGAACGTCTATATGCCTCTGATGTTTGCCTTTGAAGTTTGAGTTTGAAAACTGTCTCTGAAGAATTCATCTGCATTTGAAGATTCATCGTGCTTTTTGGAAGCTCAATGTGTTTCTGCAGTTCCCAAGCCTCTAATGAACATTATTTGTGCGAAATGATGAACAATATTTCTAAATGTTTTGATGAATAGTACTTCTACATGCTCATATGAACAATACTTAACATGCCTCTAATGAACAATAATTTCAGTATGCCTTTGAAGTCTGAAACCACTCTTCAAGGCTGCCTCTAAAGCTTATGTTTTGCTGACTCTCATGACTGCAACTCATTTTAAAGTGTTGCATCTGATACACAACACACTCTGAAGTTGCTCTAACTCTAATAAGGAAACAAATGCGATTTGCCCAAGCCACTAATTCTAAGTCATGTAGTATGCTTCTGACTATCAAGAAAGCAAAAAATACAACATTTGACTCCAACAATCAAGTTATACTCTAATGAAGAAAAGTCAACGTCTTTGATAGAAAGTCAACGATCCTGATAAAAGATGATTTTCACTTAGCCATATAAAAAATTCTAAATGTTAAAGAACAAGGTCGAATAATTGTTCCCCCCCAAATCAAATTAAGCGAATGAAGGAAGATTAAGCTAAATAATTTTCAAATGTTATCTAAAGAAAATACACATCATATCATTCTAGAAGAATTACTCAAGTCAAATTTGAAAATAAAGAATTGATTAAGGGTCATATTATTAAAGCATACATTTCAAAAATATTTTGTTGACCAAGTTGGAACGAAGATACGATTCATAATTATTTTTAAAGAAAATCATTGTTGACCAAACTGAAATAGAGATACTATTTAGAAACTCAACAAGTAATTCACAAACCCTGATTTTAACTATAAATAGTGGATCAAGGCTGAAGAAGAAGGAAAGAACAACACGAATACACAAACTCATAAATTCTAAGCTCAATTTTATAAGTATTCAGAGGTGAAGGTTTTAAGTTCTAGCAAAACACTCGTTCAAAGAAAAATATTCTTAGTGCTTCATTGTTAGTGTGAGAAAATCCTTGTAATAAATATACTTAGTAGAATCAAAACTAAAAGTAGTTTAAAACTCATTGTAACCTAGCCCGGTAGTGGCTTTAGTGTGCCTCAAATTTGTGTTGAGAAGATTTGACCTCTAGGATCAATGTGTTGTGTGCCTTCAATAATATGGGATTTTCAGGTTGTGTGGAGAAGAATTGACTGATAGAGTCAAAGTGTTTGTGTTCCTCAAAAGTCTGAGGGTTGTCAGACTATTTTGAGAAGGTTGATTTATAGGGTCAAGTGCTTTGTAATTCAAGTTGTTGAATTAGTGGATTAAATAAATCCTTCTGAGTGAGGGGTGAATGTAGGCAAATGTGTGGTGAACCTAGATAAATTACTTGTGTCACTGTTCTAATGCATTCCTTAGTTTTGTTACTACGTCTTCTCTAAGTCATCAAGCTCAAACCAACGTTAATCAAATAATGAAAAAAAATCCAATTTAGACAAACTCAATTCAATCTCTCTTCTTGTGTTTGCACCTTCAAATTTTTTTAACTAGATACATCTAATTTTAAACTATCATTTTCCTTAGATTTCATTCTTAAGAAAAATAACTTATTTTTTTAGAGAATAACATCATTTTTTTACATTGAAAAAGGAATATATAAATATATATACAAATCCATTACAAGGAAATAATTACATTTTTAAAGAAACAATTACATGATGTTTTATTGTTAATTTCATTTTAAATGCATTTTTTTTATAAAATAGAAAAGAAACAAATTATGTTCATTGTTATTTTTTACTTACACAATAAAATATATAGTCTACCTCATAACACAAAATAATTTGTATTTTTACGAGTGAATATTCATTTGTATATATATATATATATATATATATATATATATATAGTGGTGGAGGAAGAAATTAATATTTAGTAAATTATTTTGGTTTTCTTAATGTGTGAATTGCAATTACTATAATCTTAAATGTATCAAAATTAAATATATCATCACATCTATTTTTTATTAGTAATTTTATAAACCAAATTGATTAATAAAAGATATAATTAAATACTAAACTAATTAATGATACATTCAAGATGAAAATGACTAACAAAATATACACTTTACTGTATTTTTATATAAAAATTGTTTAGTATTTAATACATCCTAGAGTGATAATAATTTACTATGTAATATTAAGAGGAATCTATAAAATTTGAAGGGTATGTCACAGGACCCCCTTCTCCCTCTTCCCATATATATATATATATATATATATATACCTCAAGGGTATAGATTGGACTATTGAAATCTAATAAATCATAGACCAATCATCTTTACTATGAACCAATTATTCAAAAAATATATAAAGTTCTAACAATTACAATCGTGGTCTTTTAGTAATAGACGATAATAATCTTCTTTATTTTCATAATCTACATAGTAACTTAAATTATACCTATTTATATATTTTATATTAAATTGATATCAATTTAATCGTACCATTTAATTCATAAAAACAAAGTAACTATGAATTATTACTTCTTAAAAATATCATATATTATTATTAAATTTTTTTAGGAAATAATCAATAATAGACCACTTATAATGTACAATTCACGTGTCCCCACAAATCAATTGCCCAGCCTTGTAGAGTACTCTAGATTCCTCTGTAATGGAGTTAATGTGATTCCAACTTTTCTTGTTTCAAATTGAATGACAGTTGGAATAGATATTAATCCAAATCACAAGACAGAGTCCGAATGGACCACCAATATCACTTTCTTATACGATTGAGATCATAAATTTCTTAGGACTATAATGTTTGTACGGGTTGAATCTCAACCGTTCATTTTACCTACCCCTGGAACTCCCCGAATTAATTGGAGAATTGTGGCCCCAATTCGCAACTATCAAATGAATCGGGTAGCTGACATCAGTACAAATCAAATTAAAAAAAAAAATACTTTTTGATGGGAAATATATAGTCCACTTTAAAAGTAAAGTTGATCGAACAGGTAGATCAGACTTTCTATCGGTTCATTACACCTAAAACATGTAAGTTTTTTTTTTTATAAATTATTATGAAAATAAATTTTAATGACTCAAATAATAGCTTTTTCTTGTTATTTTTAAATAGACTTTAAAATTAATATTTTTAGTTTGTTTTGAAAAACAAAAATAATAAATCGATCATAATTAAAAAATAAAAGAAAATTTAATTTACTAAAAAAATAAAATAAAATAAAATGCATTGTGTTAAAAATTAAAAACAACATCACATTGTTGTAGTGCATCTACAATCAACCAAGATGATAGGCCCGCAACTAAAAAGTATAATTTTTCGAAGAAAAAAAATTATCAACAAATTTTGATGACTCAATTAATAGCTTTCTTTTACTATTTTTGGATTGACATAAAAAAAATAATATAGTTAAATTTGTTTTGAAAAACAAATGTAATAAGTAGACCATAATTAAAAAAGAGAAGAAAACATAGTTTACTAAAAAAGCTAATAAAATGTATTCCGCTAAAAACTAAGAAGAACATAACATTGTTGCGACAAGAACTTTGTTATGAATACAAATATCTCTTTATTATGATGATTAACGAAAACGACAACTGTTGATATAATGATTTTTAATAAAAATTACAATAAAAATAAAGTATTGCGATTATAATTTTTTACAATGATGGATACAATAAAACTAATATTCCCTAAGTGAATGTCTTCTTTCAAAGAACAAACGTGTATTTTAAACTAATAATAAATTTATTTTAATGATTGATATATTAGCAAAATTCATTAAGAGCAACTATCTTTCTTGATTTCAAGAGAACCAAATCTATTTTCATGATTTTAATTCTCTTGTTAAATCTTACACTCATATATCAAATTCATTTTTCAGTACATCATTTGATATCCAAGTTCAATCATAATTCTTATTAAGATTGAATTGATAGATCATTGATCAATAGGTTTGATGTCAATGTGCAATTCACTTCAGGGATTTCAAAGTATCTTGAAGGAGATTCGCCGGTTAACTCGTTTGCATCCAATATATATAGATTGAAGGCGGCGACTCGAACCTAAAACTTAATGAGATACACACACTTTTGAATTTATTTGTGCATCATTCATCGTCTTCTTGTTCAAGATTTGCATCATATCTCCAACAAAAGATCCAACAATTTTTACTATTTAATGGCCTTTATCGTAAATAAGTTGTAGATATTCTTGACAATTTTTTTACAAAAATATTCTTGAGAAAAAGCTTCAAATAAGAAGTTGCAGTCTCCTAATACCAAATAATTATCATGGACGATGGATCCAAAAAAAAAATATATATATATATATATATATATAAAGATCTGGAAAAGATTCAATGCAAAAAAGGAAAATTGTATCATAATCTTTCTTGTCTTAAATAAATAAGAATTTTTTTCATAAGAAAAGTTTGTGAAAAATTCTTATATTTAAAAATAATGAAATGTTAAGAAAAAAAATTATATTCTTTCATGCCGATGTATTTTCGGTGATATAAATTTTTTTAATAGATGAATTTTTCAACAATTCAAAATCATTTAACTGATATGTTTTTAGCTTTTCATATTAACTATTTTATATTTCTATACCTTATGATGGTTAAGACTGAGTACTTAAGCATAACCTAAATTGATGTTTGATTGTATTTCTTTATTTTTTGACAATATTTGAGGTTTCACATATAAAATTCACTTTTTGTAGTATAAAGTTGACACTCTCACAAATATGTTCCAATTTAAAAGTTCAATTACAAAAACATTTTAGGCGCACTATTTTAAAAAGTTCTACAAAAGACTCGTGATTGTTAGGTTATTTATTTATTTATTTATTTATTTATTTATTTATTTATTTATTTATTTATTTATTTATTTATTTATTTATTTATTTATTTATTTATTTATTTATTTATTTATTTATTTATTTATTTATTTATTTATTTATTTATTTATTTATTTATTTATTTATTTATTTATTTATTTATTTATTTATTTATTTATTTATTTATTTATTTATTTATTTATTTATTTATTTATTTATTTATTTATTTATTTATTTATTTATTTATTTATTTATTTATTTATTTATTTATTTATTTATTTATTTATTTATTTATTTATTTATTGTGATATCAAACACCTTAACAATGCACTTAAAAAAAATCCAAGACTGATGATAAGAGGAGTATCTATATGTTGGGTTAGGTGGAGTAGGGTGTGCATAGGAAAAGGGGGGGTCTTGGTGTCAAAATTTTGGATTTAATTTGGCCTTGTTAACTAGGTGGAAGGTATGTGGGTTTAAGATAATTAATTGGGCCCTTGTACTCTCATGCAATAAATTGTTGTTTATCTAAAAAATGCACTTAAAAAATTTCAAGTCTTCAAACTCATTGAATGGCTCACAATTAGAATTGAATAAAATATTCTATGAAGATTTTTATAGGGGTGGTCCACAATAAAAACATATATCAATCTGAGTTTATTTAAAGGGAGCTTGCTGCATGGATGGCTTCCATTGATGCATGAAAATGTTTGGAGAAGGATGAATGGTGGACAGATGAAAGATTATGCAAAAGAAAAGAAAAAAAAGAAGGAGAATAAAGGAAGAGGTTGTTCTCCGTAAAAAAAGACAGGTTGCATTGCTGAATAGAAGAAGGAGTTGGAGAATATTGGAGAAGCCATGTGAGGTGGCTGCAAATATTGGAGAAGGAATGAGAGAATATTAGGTTTGTGTAATGGACTTGCCCCATCTTAATTGTTAAATATCTTTGTACTCTTTTTTGGGTTAATGTTGAGAAATTTCGTTGTTGATCTTATTTATTTTCAACTTCTACTTATTTTAAAACAAATGTTTCCTACAAATATAATAAATAATCGATTTTGGAGGAAAGAGTCTCACATTTCATTTAATAAAATTCTTGTACTAGATTCTACTATGTTTCGTACTTGATTGGAGTTTGATGTACTTTATTATTATTAGACTTCATATTGTTAATAAAATTCATGTATGTTAGTTTATTTATTTTTTGTTCAACTAGAATATATTGGACGTATATTTCGTATTTTATCGTTATTTTTGAAAAACTCAATTTCAGAGCAATTTTTCCTTTATTTTGATCGATCCTACTTGTAGTTACATGTTTCTCTAATGTTGATTGGGCAAGTGACTCTATTGGTCAAGTCTACCACATTTTTTCTACAAAAAGCTCGATATCATGCTATGTCATCCACCATTGTTGAAATAATTTTGGTTGTGTTGGTTAATTTTTTTAATATTTGTGTTCCTCTTTTTGGACCGATTCATATGCACTATGATAACAAAAATGCTATTCAAATTACTCATAACTCGGTTATACATAAACACACCAAACACATGTAAATTTATTGTCAGTTCACTCGTTATCATCTTCAATATATGGAACCATAACTTACTGTTCATTTCTTTCTCTATACAAATTGTTGATTTGTTCACAAAAACATGTTGCGTTAAACATTATCGTTTATTGATAGAAAAACTCTCAGACATTTTATGGTATTGCATTGTAGATTTGAAGAAATATGTTAAAAAACATGTTATATTAGGCTTACACTATTGACCCTTTATATTTTAAAGTTGGTAGTCTAGTATCTTTTTTTTTAGTTGACAAAAAAATTGCTTTAATATACTCGTTGTAAGTTGTAACCCTTGTATTTATGCCTTTTATCATTCTTCTTGGAACCCTATCTAGTGTTAACACAAATATCATGTGCTGTTATTTAAATCAACTTATGAATGATGTTGTTGAATTGGAATGAAATTAAAAATCTGTTTGGGTGGAGGATTTTGAAGGAGAGTGTAAGACCCTAGATATATTTCTAACTTTTATTTAGCTACATGTGAAATGCATTTTCTATTTATTTAATTTGTATTATACGATGGTCATTGTCTACGTTAATTTAATTAACTTGAATATGGCATGCTTAATTTATTTTAGCTAAGAACTTTAACGAAATAATGATAAGATTATTTTATAAAAGATGTCTTCTGGTGAATTATTGTAGAAAAGCAATTGAGACATAATTTATTTTTTCAGAAAAGAAATAAACAAATAAATTAAAAGACTGTATTATAGATATGTTTGTTTAAGATTTAAAAAGAAAATGATTTTAACTTTATATTTTTAAAAATAATTTTTATGAGAATTTGCTTAAAAATAGTAGAAGTTGTTTTAAACTTATTTATTATTGATTAAAAAAAGTAATTTTAAGGTTCAATAACTTAGATATTTATTATTAGATATATTAATATTATAAAAATCACATATTTTTTAAAAGAGTATATCTCAAAAATGGTTTTTACGAACAGTTTTTGGAAATAGCTTTTTATTTTAATTATTTTTAAAAATTTTATATTAAAAAAATTGTAACAAATAAATTAAATATTTAAAATAAACTATTTAATGAATTTTTTATTTGAAATTTTATTTTTTTAAATATTATAAAAAAAAAATATATATATATATATATAAATCTTAAACAAACTGACCATATATGAGCTTGGCCCATGTAGTTTTTTTTTTTTTAAATATATAAATCCCTAACTACAAATTGCTAGAGCAGATAGCATAAAAAAGAGTGTGGTAAAACCTATTATGAGATAACATAATATGTAAACAGTGTTCGAGAGAGAAGGAAAGAAAATCACGCGGCACGAGAGAAGAGAGAAATTTTGGTTCTAGTTGTTGATAGCTGTGCATCAAATTTGTTTTGATAGCGTATTTGAAGTAAATATCGCTGCATAAAAATCTTAATAGTAATATTCACAATGGCAAAGAACATCACTTCATTTACTTTCTTCTTTGTGATATAAATTGACGTTGATGATATGTAATGGATTCTTGTTGGTGTGTTGTTCTCTAAAATTTGTGTTTTCACGCATTACATGGTTATAGAGTAGTAACATTTTGATATTAAATAACCTTTTATATTATATAAAACTATACTTAAAATTTGAGAAATTT
>NC_021166.2:16129360-16144207 GCF_000331145.2 Cicer arietinum
CGTCGTGTCTCTTTCTTTCTTTTTGTTTTCTTTTGTTCATTTAAGAGGGATGATTTAAGGCCAATTTTTGATCCAAAATTATTCCTTTAAATAGTTTTATTTTTCACTATCTATTATTTATAAAAATGATTTTCACATATTTTACATATGTGATTTTGTGGTCTAAGTGCGACATTTTTTATTTCTCTATCTTGATGTGGTGTTTTGATTTACTGTCTTAATGTGATTTTCATTTAGTTCAGATTAACAAATTAATTTTGATTCAGTGCAGACTCAATCAATGATTTTGATATCGTTAACGTTAGAGCTCTAAAGACATGGGTATTTCAGACACTTCAAATTTATCATATTTGTAGACTTTGTCACATTTGTAGATATTTTGCCATTGTATACTATTAACCTAAATATTTTGAGTTTTTTTTTACATATTCATCCTTTTTGATTTTAACTACTTTGAATTGTATTGTTTTCGATCGATGTAATTTTTATTAATTTGAATGACTTAGTAAAAAAAATATAAATTTTTAAATTGATTGGTAACAGGGATGGTTACCAAATGTGATGACTCTACTTCTAAACTGGGTGGTTTTGGACAATGTCAAATAGTTTTGGATGCTATGTGTGAGTCGACCTTTTTGTGGCTAACTAAAATGGTAGCATTCATACATGCACGCATTGGTGGTTTTGACCTAGTTGCGACTAAGTGACGACTATTCCTCTAAAATATTGTGTGATTCATAAAAATATCTAATGGTGAGATATTGAATATGAAACTCTATAGAGTATTTATCCAATGATGTTATTTTTTTCCTATGTGGTGATATTTTGAAATAATATGCATTAGCATATAGTCTAACAAATATGATTTGTGCAAGGTTAATTGGTGTTTTTGTGCCATGTGATAATAATTGTTAACCGAAGTAGATATTTTATTTATTGTTTTCAACAATTATATATATATATATATATATATATATATATATATATGGAGTTCTTGTTCAAATCTAAAAATTGAGCCTCTAGAATCACAAAACTCTAACATCAAAATTTAAAGTTCTAGCATTTGGTGGTGGGTGGTGGTGGCTTCTGGTAGGCGGCAGTCCCTTGTCACAGACTCACAATAGTGCAATTTGAGTATTTATTCTAGGCATAAGGTAAAAATATAAAATTTTAAAATGTTCAAGTATAAAATTAAGATATCAATGTAATTTTTCAAAAATTAGAGTATATATTGTAAAAAAAAACTTGGAGTCCTCCCCAATTGGGATCCTATTTCAATGTTCTAGTTGCAATTATTGATAATTGGCCATGTATATGCATGTTTTTCTATTTGCACTATATTTGTCATTTAGAAATGACTCTTACATTTTAGAATAATATCACCCTTAGTTTTATTGAAAAACTTAGAATATTGCATATCAACATAGTAGGAAACAATGGAAGGAAGCACCGTAGCTAGTACGTGAAGGCTCTGAGGTACTTTTCTATTGATATTACATTTGTTGGGAGAGTTCCGCACAATTGTCAAGAGTTTTGATTTAATGATTTTCTTTTGTTTTACGAATCGATTTGAATTATTGTAATTGCATGTAGTCTTATTTTTTTCACCTTAAGAAAATCAATAAAGGAAAATATTGATTTTTAAAATAAAAAAATATTATGATTTAATCATTCTTAGAAAAATATTAAACCGCGTCTTTAAATTTAGAACTTTGTTAATTAAAGAAGTGAGATGTTACAAGGAGGTTGAGAGAAGGGTAGAGAAACACTTAAAGATGTATATTATCCGAACCTATGAGCAATTAAAGATGTAATTGGGTTCTGAGTGGTTTATCGAAAGATTTGGTTGAGAATGGTGTTGTGTGCTTCATGAAAGTGTAAGGTGAGCTTCCTATATTATCAGTTACCCATCTCCTTTTGTTCATTTGTTGTATTGTTTTGACTTTTGCGTCCATATACAAATGTGGAAAATTTGAATTAGCTCTCTCAATCGCTTGTTTTGTTTGACGACTCTAATGAACTTATCTATTCTCCTTTTGAAGCAATACACAAATTGAATTACACTTATTGAAGGATGTTTTTGTATTGTTTGTTGAGCTTGTTAGCTTATTAATTTGCAGTAGCTATGTTGGAAAAACCCTAGCCACCATTGTGTTAAGATAAGGTGTAAATATTTCTTTTTTTCTTTTTTATTTTAAATATAGTTTATAAAGAGAAATTTAATATGGTATCAAAAATTGATCGAATCGAGTCACCAATCATTTATATTTGAGGACATATGCAGAAATTTTATATATTTCTTTCAATTATTGTCGTATGATATGTTATAGTCTTCGAATTTATGGAAATTATAAACATATTTTTAAATGTTTCTTTTACTAAAAAAAACTTATAGACCAAAGTGATTATCCAAAATTGAGGACTAAAAAAATAATTAAATACACATTTAAATATCAAAATGACTAATAAAACACATTTAAATTTGATTTTATAATTTTAATACATTTAAAGAGTATTATGACAATTTTCTCATATTTATTTTTAAAAAATTAAAATACAGTAGAGGCAGTATCTATTAATATAGATATTTTTCTTTATCACATGATTTACTTTTTAGTGTTTTAAATATAAAAAATAATTATTTTTAAAAATTTGAAGGCCACATTGTCCACAATTTCTCTAAGTGGGTAGCACAAGATTTCAAAATTTTGAAGGTCCCAAAATATTAATTATATATTGTCAATGTTTACAAATTATTAGATGATTTATAATGATCCAGGGACATAATTTAATTTTTTTTATCAACTTAATAGTGTTATATGTGAAAAGACGCTTTAGAAAAAACAAAATTTAATTCAAGTCTCAAATAAAATAGAGACAATATCTCAAATAAATTTTAGGTTAAATAAATTTTTAATATTTATAAAATTTTATTTTTAATTTATATAATTTTTTTTTAATTATTAATAAAATTTATTCAGTTTTAATCTTTATTTTGAATTTTTTTATTAAAAATTGATATTTTTAATCTCTTAAATTTTTTTCTATAAGATCAAAATAAAGACTAAAAATAAATAAGATACAAATTATACTAATGATTGTACTCTACTAGGTTTTTTTATGAATTAAACTTAAAAAATTATAATTTAATAATAACTAAACATATTTAACTCATAAATTTATAAAAACATCCTACACTTATATTGTAACGATAAGTTAGTGTAATATAAAAACATATAACCATTTAAGCGGTGATGTTGATGGGACATGGTGTGTCTCAATTAAGAAAACAATAAAAATTAGGTCGTCACAGCCAACACCTAAAACGAGAATTGTACAACTAAATTAATTATGAATTAAGACGTTTCCCATTTATATTTCAAGTTCAGTAAAAGAGTAAAACCACGCAAATAATTTATATAAATATTTCTGCACTAAAATTCCTAAAATCTAGAAGGTAACTTATTGGTGGTTGGAGTTGGAATTTTATTTAGTGGCACATGACTTTCTTGACTTTAATACTTTTGTTAGAAGTTCTTTTATTTATTAAATAATCCTCCTTTTTTTTAAGAAAAAAACATTACTATACCTCATTTTAAAATTTATATGTCAAACTACTATACTTTTGATATTAGTGAAGGAAAAACGACCTATTAAAAGACACCTTAATTTAAATTATGATGCATTGGGAATTTTATTTTTTAAAATGAAAAATATAATAATTACAGTAAAATAATTAATAATAACATATTTCAATAAAATTGCTAAAAATAAAAAAACCAAAAAATATAAATAAAATATTAGAAAAGTCAATTAGAATTTCCAATAATATTTGATTAATGTTTTGAGTATGATTGATTATTCAATATTGTCCATATTTTTATGATTATTTTTTTTATATTGTCCATTTCAATTCTAATGCGAGAAATTATTTAAACGATTTCTTTTAATTTTTTGCATTGAAAAATTATGATATAATATTTTACCTTTATATGAGATTTATTGTCCTTCACCAAAGATAAGAAATATATATATAGGATTTGGACATAGATGATACATTGTTTGGATATTTTCTTTTATATTGTTTAATAAATATCATTCAGATAGCACTCTATATTAAATTAAAAATTGACGATAGAAAATATGGACTATATCGGATAACGATCTTACTAAAAAAACATTTTTAGAATATTACTAACAATTCCAACGATCTTACTTAAAAACATTTTCAGAATATTACTAACAATTCTAGATGACCTTCGTTATATTTTTTGGTTTTGTTATTGTATTTTTTAACAATTTTATTAAACTATATTATTATTTTACTATTGTTACTTTATTTTGTTTATTTTAAAATAATGTAAAAAGGTTAAGTGAGAAATCCATTCTAAATGCTAAATTTCTTATATTTTGGTTTAAAAAATAAAAATAAAAAACTATAATGCAAAGTTACCATTTTAAATGTAAGTGTTTTCCATAGATCGTCTTTTTAAATGACGATTTCTCATTAGTCTTAAAATTATAGTAAATTAGTACATAAATATAAAAAGATGATCTCTCATAATTAGTCTTAAAATTATAGTAAATTAGTACATAAATTTTAAAATAAGATATATTGGTATTTATCTTTTAAAAAATAACCCACAAAATGAAACTAAGGCAATTATTTTGGCTTGTAACAACTTGGTTATTAAAAGAAAAGAATGTTGTGGTCCTGGTTCATTAGTAGAGATGGGAAATATAAACATTTGGCTTTTGTTCATTAGTGTAGTAATCCTTTAACATGTATACAAAGTGTTTGATTAACTATGCTTGATTTTGTTTGTAATAAATTTTGAGTACTCCTTTGCTACTTGTATTCTAATTAATCAAATTTTACTTATTAAAAAATACATAAATATTTTAAAAGTCAATCAGAATTACTAAATAAAAAATTTAATTCTAATAAAAGATTTAATATCGGAAATAAAATGTCCTTAATATTTTAATCGGTGTTCATTCGTATTGACCTTCGATGATATTTAACTTGAACAATTGAACTAAATGTTAACAAATCAAATGTATAATATTATGTTAACTTTAATAATAATAATGATAAATCTTTTACTCAAAATAAAGTACTAACTAAAAGAGTCATTTTCATTCTATTAAACAAACACATAAATTATAAATTTAAAAATAAAATAAAATATGTAAAGAGACGAAAAATGAAAATATTACACCACGAAGAAAAATAAAATAACTTTGCACTCAAACAATAAAATTACAAATAAACTAAAAAAATAATAAATATATTTGCAAAACACATATTCAAATGAAAGGAGCAAAAACGGGTTAAAAATACAATTTCTGACAAAAAAAAAGAATGTCTTAATTAAAACCATAAGAAGAAAAGAAGACTAAAAAGAAAAGAAGTGGCTGCGCTGAGACTACTACGTACCTCATGCCAGAGGTCAAAAATACATACCTCGCAAGCAAAAATAGAATAAATTGATGTTTACAGCTTCAAAGAGAATTTCCTTTTCCTTTTGTTTTTATCCAAGCAAAAAAACAAATTAGTGTTTAAAGAAATTATTTAAACACATTTTCAAAATCATAATATTTTTCGTTTTAATAATTTATGATGTTTTTGTCCAAATCATAATAATTTATGATGTTTTTAAAAATCATAATATTTAAAAATAATTTGTCTTGAGTTATATTTTTTAATCTATATTTATGAAAAGTTTACATTTGTTTCAATTTTAATTAATTTATTTTCTCAAGGATTAGTTTGTTTCGATTTAAATTTGTTTAGAGATCTATTTACAAATATTAAATTAGTTTAGCGACGTGCAATATTTATATTATAATATGTTACGTCAAACATTGCAAACGAGTGACAAAAAAAATGGTTGTACATCCTCTATCATTGATGAGATTTATGCAGTTTTATTCATGGCTTCAAATTAACTCGATTTTTATGTCTAGATTATATCCTTGTGGAGTACGACTCTCCTAACTATCTTTGTTAATATCGTTCTAACTTTGAAGACTACTAGTTTGTATCTCTTGCCTCTTCTCTATGAGGCTTTATCTATTATGGATTTTGTAAATCCAAAGTGTGATGAGATTAATCATATTTATCGTGAAGCTACCTAATTTGTAAATAAGTTTGTTAATTTTAGTCTTAATAATTTTTATTAAAAAACACAAAATCAAAGAAATATATACTAATACAACAACTCAAACTAATAAATAATAGAATCAAAATCTAATACAATCTCAGCATTTTCATAAAAGAAAATCTAAAAAACGTTCAATAAATTAGTTGTATTATTTTCAATTTTTTTATATTGATTTTTTATTTTTAAGTGGATGAATTTGTGATTTTTATTTTGATCATTTTAGATGTGACATTCTTAATATATCAAGAATAAATAAAAGTTTTATATTTAATAAAAAAAAATGAAAATGTTAATGAACACATATATTTTATATTATATTAATAAAAAAATAATAACTTTGAATTTTTTTCGACTATAATAA
Organism: Cicer arietinum; assembly: GCF_000331145.2. Lineage (NCBI taxonomy): Eukaryota > Viridiplantae > Streptophyta > Magnoliopsida > Fabales > Fabaceae > Cicer > Cicer arietinum. The sequence continues at coordinate 16,135,889 of NC_021166.2, forward strand.
TCATGTAAGGGGAAAAAAGATCATCTAACCTCCTCCCATGGCCCAATAGAACATTTTGTCGGAAATGATCCAAGAAAAAATTCATAGTCAAATATCTATCAATAATTTTTCATATTTTATTTAATATTGTAATTACTGAAATGCCCTTCCTTTGCCATCGATAATCCTATAAATAAGGTGCAATAAACTTTTCATGAAGTACCGAATAACACAACTTTATTTCCCTCAAACACTGCATTCTCATTGTTTCTACTTGACAGTGCACACAAAATCACTAAAATAAAAGGAAAGAAAAAAGAAAACAAAAACACATTTTTCCATCAAAAGAATTAATGGCACCAGCTCAAACTCTCAATTATCTCTCTCAAGAAAATACCCTCGAGTCAAGTTTCGTTAGAGACGAAGATGAACGTCCAAAAGTTGCTTACAATAACTTCAGCAATGATATTCCAGTCATTTCTCTCGCCGGAATCGAAGATGTCGTCGGTGGTCGTAGAATAGAGATTTGTAACAATATTGTAGAGGCTTGTGAGAATTGGGGTATTTTCCAGATTGTTGATCATGGTGTTGATCGAGACCTTATTTCTGAAATGACACGTTTTGCTAAAGGCTTCTTCGATTTGCCACCGGAAGAGAAGCTTCGGTTTGATATGTCCGGTGGTAAAAAAGGTGGCTTCAACGTCTCTAGTCATCTCCAAGTAACAATTTCTTTTTCCCTTCATATTATACAAATATATAAGAAATATTTATGTTATATAAAATTTTACACAATCGATAGAATAATTTTTGTTACAATAATACTGTATATAAATTAAGTTTTAATTTATAATATAATTTTTTTATGAGTAAAATTCATGCAAGGTACTTAAAATCCATTACATCAAAAAAACTAAGACATTGCAATTTTTCGATTTTCGGCTACCCATTGTGTATATGAATGTGTAAGATGAATTTTAAAATAAAATATTTTAAAAGTCATAATAGTATTTTTAGTAAAACTATTAATTAATTATAAAAATTATCAAAAAATATTTTAGAGATCTTCTACAATTACTTTGATTACTTTATTCTTAGATTGACCTTGTATTTTTAACAACTATATATAAAATAAAAATCACCTAATCATCTTGCATTCTTCATAAATGAAATTTATGAGCATTTATAAAAAGGAGATAATTACAAATAGAGAATGTCCATGACAGCATGTGTCAATATTTTTTATTTTTCAAAGACACGACATGTCATATTACTTGTGTACGAAATAAAACATTCCTTATTAAGATTTCAAGTATATTAAGACAGAGTTATGAGCCAAACCAGGCTTCATAAGAGATTTAGACACCACATCTCAACCCAAAACTTTAAAGCATTAGGTTTATGGGTCATTCTCCTTATATATCCAATATAACCTCAATTCCTTATCAATGTGGGACTAACCACTCATAATTGAATTCCAACAATATCTAATTGCATATTCTGATAATTACAGGGAGAAGCAGTGAAGGATTGGAGAGAAATAATGATATACTCTTCATACCCAATTAGCGAAAGAGATTATTCAATGTGGCCAAACAAACCAGAAGGATGGAGAAAAGTAACAGAACAATACAGCGAGAAGCTAATGGGTTTATCATGCAAGCTTTTGGAAGTGTTATCAGAAGCTATGGGTTTAGAAAAAGAAGCTGTTACCAAAGCATGTGTTGATATGGATCAAAAACTTGTTGTTAATTTCTACCCAAAATGCCCTCAACCTGACCTTACTCTTGGCTTGAAAAGACATACTGACCCTGGTACCATCACTCTGCTTCTACAAGACCAAGTTGGTGGCCTTCAAGCTACAAGAGATGATGGCAACACATGGATCACTGTTCAGCCAATTGAAGGTGCTTTTGTTGTTAATCTTGGAGATCATGGCCATGTGAGTTCACTTTCGCAATAAAATACTATATATATTTTTATCAATAAAAATTATTATTCATTTTCATAAAATATATAATTATAATGACTAAATATATTCAAAATACATAAACAAATTATAATTATCATCTACAAGATTTTATATTAAAAAAAAAAATTCAATAATTTTTTCATTGTCAACATTGTCAAAAAGAATTAAGTAAAAATGTGAAAAGATGAAAAATTGTAGGGGCAAGAGTCCCCATTACTGACATATATATTGGGAATGTCATTGTTGTTCTTAGTGTTACATTGAGAACAGACAATTCAAATTGTTCAAGTTTTGAGTTTGAAAAATTGAAATATCAATCTGAAATTTTGAATTGTTCAATCTCGATTCAACACTAGTGACATGTTAATGCAAAGGGGTCATATTTTATTTTTCATAAAATGTCAAAGTATTAGTTGTATTTGTGTTCTAATTTATATTAAGTTTTATAATTTAATAACTTTACTCTTGTTTTAATACACCTCAAAGTGAAATAAAATATTGTTCCAAGAAAAAATAAATACTACATAAATATTGAAAAATACATGCCAATCCAAAACCACGATAAAATTATAGATAAAAATTGTTATTTACGTATTTTTCGATCTCAACGTGTAGTAATAAAATGTCAAATACTAGAACATTCATTCACCTATATAATTTTTTTATTTTAATATATATATATATAAAAGAAATTTGGTGCCCTACAAAGTTAGGGCCATGTGCGGCTCTCTCATATTCTCAGGACCCTCTTTGTACCTACTGCAAAGAACGTGAGAGAAGAATGTATTTTTGTTCTACAAATTAAGGGTATTTGCCGTTTGTTAGTGCAGTATATTTTTTATTGCATGATACTTTAGTTTGATGATTAATTTGTTTATTTTGTGTATGGTACATGCAGTATCTGAGTAATGGAAGGTTCAAAAATGCTGATCACCAAGCAGTGGTAAATTCAAACTACAGTCGTTTATCTATAGCCACGTTCCAAAATCCAGCACCAGATGCAACTGTGTACCCTTTGAAGATTAAAGAAGGAGAGAAATCTATTATGGAAGAACCAATCACTTTTGCAGAAATGTATAGGAGGAAGATGAGTAAGGATCTTGAAATTGCTAGAATGAAGAAACTTGCTAAGGATAGTTATAAAGAGATTACGCATTTAGAGAAGGCAAATCTTGAGACTAAGCCTTTGAATGAGATTCTTGCTTAGACTTTTTTCTTTTAAAAAGTCAAATAAATATTTCATTAAATAAAACGCATGACATAAGATATGCCCAATACAATACATAATTTAGTTTGTTTCCATGATATGAAACAGCCCAAAACAACAAGTAATTTACGAAGTTATAACTTAGCGTTCACTCAACTTTGTGTGTTTAGATGAATAATTATGTTTAATATCCATGTCTTTGTGGAGATAAATATAAGAGAGATTAAGTTACTTTAGGGATATTTGTAAAAAAAAGTTACTCTATTAGAGTAACTTTGCGTTGAGTTAATAATTCGCTATATTGTATTTCATCCTTTCAAAAGTTTATTATTGTGATATTATATTTTTTATTAAATATATAAAATTTCATATATATATTAAGAACCGTACCAACCTTCTTTCCTATTTATCTTTAACCCAAAGTCCGTATAATTACAATTTTATTTTCATCTTCAATCTAAAAAAACATAAAATACCTTCAACTTCTCGTTATAACCTACATCAATAAAAATAAGTTTTGACAAGTTATCAAAATTAGTAGTAAAATGAGTTTTGCTTTAGAAAAAATTACTGATAAATCTCAATCAGACGTAACATTTTAAGTAACATTATAATATGTGTTTGTTTTTGTGCGGGTGAGCTAGAGAGAGAAAGAGAGACATAATTAGAAGCCGCAACACATGACTACTAGGGATTGAGATTTTCTAAATTTACATTATCTATCTTTGATGATTTTTTATTTATCTCTTTTTTAATCAATCATTCTCTCTCATCTAAATAATTTTTATAAATTTATTTTAATCACCAATTTTATCTTAAACTACACTAACGTCACCATATACCAAAGGTAGAGAATCCATTTTCGACTACTACAAAAATTATAAAGAATATGTCTCCACACGAGTTTATCAAAGTTTACTATGCTCTTCTCAAGCGATTAGATAAATATTACGAAGACGTCAAGATTGAAAGGAGTTGGCTCCTTAATTACGATGTCTAGTGTGACTATGTGAGAGATATGTCTCATTCAATGGCAAGAAGAATCTTAAAATTTATAAATAGATCGAAAATATATTTCGGCAATATTTGACGAAGTCAATCTAATCAATAAAGGATAGCGTAAAATCATTAAAATAAAATTGTTTGGTAAATTTTTTTTTTCTTCTGATTATAATATATTTTTTCAACCACTACAAGAAAAACTGTTATTACCTACGGCAAATTTTATCTTTACCCACGGACTATCCGTAGGTAACGTAAAATTACCTACGGATAACCTACGGACACGAGTTCGTAGCTAAATCGCTCGTAGGAAAATATTTACCGACGGACAAGCTGTGAGACACACTTACCTAGGGATTTTCCGTGGGTAATATGACCCACTGAGTCTCCGTGGGTAACGTTACTCACAGATTTGCCGTAGGTAAAATAGTCGATAGTTATCGGCGAAAAAGTCGTAGGTTACGTTACCCACGGATCATCCGTGACAAGTCTAATATTTTATATTTAATATTGATAATTTTATCCATGAATTGTCCGTGGGTAATGTAACCTACTTGGTTTTCCAATTATTTTTCCAAATTTAACACAAAAAGAAGCTATTGGCATTGAGTAGACATTTTTTCAGGCGAACATCCCGACACTAATTAAATTTCACAGAAAAATTAACATGAATAATGAGGAAAAAACAACTATTTATTGCAAAGTGGTAGCCATTGTTGGAGACCTGGAAAAAGAATATGCATATTATTTGAACTGCCAAATCACTAGAAAATCAGTATTTATTCACATGTAGAATTGTCATTAACAAAATATTTTGAATAAGCAAAGCATAATGCAAATCTAAATGAAATGAGAACCTGGTTTTGCATCTGGGAATTCTCTAGGTGTATAGACAATGGTCCCAAAGCTTGATGTATTTGAAACAGAATCCTCATGGAAGTGTTCAACAGACTCAGGAATGGCTACTGGTGGATGAGTAGAATCTTTACCAGTTTGCTCATTAACCACTAAAAAAGCATCAACTAGTGCATTTGCAAATTCAAGGTCATTAATATGATGGGGATACACCTTTACCTGCACAGTACAAAACTTTTGACCTTAAAATGTCTTCCTAGCAACAAGTAAAATAAAACCCAAGCAAAATTGAAACTTTACAGTTCACAAATACCTGTCGATTATCATCAGTCTGAATAAGCCTTTGTAATTCGTGGAGAAGAGTATCAGTTGCCTCTGGATCATAAAAAGGATTACCTGGTGCATCTAAAGCAGATATACCTTTTTCTGGAAGGCAAACACAAATCTTAGAAGATGAACTGTTCAGTTTATTTGCTATGAAATCAGCAAATTTTCTGTTCTCATCCACTGTTGTTCGCATGAGTGAAACCTGGAAAGAGAATCAACTGATTTATTAGATTAGCACGACAAAATCAGCCATTTCAACAAGTCAAACATTTTTAATTCCAGTGAATTATAAAATGCATTTTGAGTAGTCCAATATAACATCACTGATAAATCTTGCTTTGGTCAAAGTTGTGGGATAGAGGGAAATATATGATCAATATGGGTAATAAAAGTGATATAGTAATCATGGCAGATATGAGTAGTTTTCAAGCAAAAGCAAAACAGAACACCTTAGTCATGTAGTGTAGTCATCACCTAGTCACCTGATTATTGTGTTCGTATATATTTCTCTGCTGGAAATTCTGTGGTATGGTATCTTTTGCTCCAAAGTTAACCATGTCTAATGCTCCCACACTCAGGACCAGGGGGATTTTCTTCTCTATTATAACATCAAAGCGAGAACTGTCACAAGCCATTACGCCTCCAACTATGTAGTCTGCTACCTCTGTTGTTGTGATGTCCAAAACACCCTAAGCAAAATAGAAGAAAGGAATATGTATAAAAAATACAAATAGAGGTAGGAATGCATAAAGAAGAATCTGAATCGAAACAAACAGAATACAAGCAACTCCACAAAGCTCATCCAAGTTAAGTATCTGCTTTCCCAAAATAGCCTATGTATACACACACACAAATTCAGTTGCTTCCCTTTTTCCGGTAATAAAATCTGCCATATTCCTAAATATCAGAATCAAGCATTTTTCATAGAGAGGCAGCCAGAATAGAGAGGCAGCCAGAATCAAGCATTTTTCATAGGTATCTTTATTTATGAGTTATATATATATGTCCATTCATTCTATTCTATTTTTCCAGGCATATATTCAGCAACTTGAATCAAGCAGGATTAGGCTTAATCAGATGGAACAAGAACTAACACATGCTAGAAATCAACAGTTAAACATGAACACAATACCTAACTATCCTAATTGAACATGAACAGCAACCAAGTTCTCTCAGACTCACCATCAGTTCTCAGATTCAACAGTTAACTCACATAACAACTACATGTAAATAAACAATGAAACTGAACACAATACCTAATATCAAGATGTAAATAAACAATAAAAATGCAACAGTTAAACATGAACACAGTACCTAACTATCCTAATTGAACATGAACAGCAACCAAGTTCTCTCAGACTCACCATCAGTTCTCAGATTCAACAGTTAACTCACATAACAACTACATGTAAATAAACAATGAAACTGAACACAATACCTAATATCAAGATGTAAATAAACAATAAAAATGCAACAGTTAAACATGAACACAGTACCTAACTATCCTAATTGAACATGAACAGCAACCAAGTTAGGGTTTTCAATACACACATCAAAATATTGATTGCAACTGAGTTACTATATTATACAACGCCGTCGTTTTTTAACTTTTGAAAACTTTCAATACCCTTTGCATACAGCAACTTTACAACAAATTACTCGACACTAAAAAATAGTTTCTTAACACAGGGAATGTCTAAACCAATGTGTTCCTTTACAACAAGATCAATTAGATAATGTAAACAATCCTTTTTTTTTTCTTTGCTCTCTAAAAAAAGTCTATAAACAACATTCTATTCTTTTGTTTGTCACCTTAGAGGTTGGTTACTCCTGAATGCACTAAACTTTATATACTGTAACATGGCAACTCTTGTCATCTACAACAAAAGGGAATGGTAATAAGGTTTAGCACTTACTGTTAGTTTTTTAACCTTTTCGAAGAAAACAATTGGCGAAGAAAAGCAAACTTTCCTTTGTTCCGGGCAGAAAACTCGGTAATGGTACCATTACTACTTGTTGCCGCCTCAGGTTCATTGTCGGGTTCTGACAAGGGAGGAAGAGATTGTGGCGAGAGTGTGAAGAGAAATGCATTGAGCATCCGGATGATTTGACTAAAGCTTGGTCTCAAGTTAGGATCTTCAACCCAGCATGATTGTATGACGAAAGCAAGATCGGGGGATTAATTATTTAAAAGTAATAATGAAAGTTAAACATTTGATAACGATCATTAATTTGTCTATGTTGCTCAGCTTCTAAGAAGACAAGCTCAGCTCAAACCTGACATTGTGCCTAAACTCCGGGCAGCACTGCCCAACCTGCCCGAACAACTTATCCATGAGATGATGAAACCGCCTTTGAGGTCTTATGACCCTAATCTCATCCAAGACCCCACTATTTACAGGTCATCTTCTCACAAACCCCACTTTTCTTTTAATTATTGCTATTGTTATTAGATTGCATTCAACTAATTACTCATTAAATCTTCAATTTTGTTAACTGAGACTAAAAATTGATCCCTAGAATTTAAAATTCATTCTCCATCATATTAGTCCTTCCTAGGGTTTTAAATAAAGGTATGTGATTACCTGATTGATGAATAAACAAACACTTGGTAATTTCGGATTGAATACCTTGAAGGCAGCAGCATAAGCAGCTTGTAAATTAGACATTCCTTCAAAAGGCATGCGATTTGTTAGTAGCTCCCACAAAACAATCTCAAAGCTATACACATCAACCTTGTTGTTATAGTGCTTTTTCTCTCCTTGGCGCAATGTTACGGTACTGTACAACTGTAAAAACAATGCTTTATTCAGTCGATAAAACATACTGACTCACTGGTGTACTTTTTTGGATAGTTGTCGGTAAAACAATAAAATCATGCTCCAAAAAAGACGGCATACCTCTGGTGCCATCCATCGGTAAGTTCCTGTTTCGGCAGTCATCATCTCAGTCACTGATTCTTCTCTTGCAAGACCGAAAT
>NC_021166.2:16144987-16163631 GCF_000331145.2 Cicer arietinum
GGGTTCGGACAAGAAGAAGGGAAGAAGGGCTTTGGGATGCGGAGGAGCGAGCGAAGCAGCTCGACGGAGAAGGACTTTGGGATGCTGATGAGCGAAGCAGCTCGAACGAGAAACCCAGCTCCCTAACCTAATGTGGCACCGGGTTCGGACAAGAAAAAGGGAAGAAGGGCTTAGGGCTCATGCAATTTTTGGGTATTGGTTTACCTTATCGAAAGAGAAAGTTGATACCTTTAAGAAATGGGGTTGGTCTGATCAAGATGAAGGCAGCCTCATTGTATGTTAACATCCATTTGATAAAATTAATTTAGTGATGACCTTTTGGGTCAATCAATTGGGGGGACCTTTTTTTTAAAAAATTAAACAGAAATTTTTTATAAAAAATAAACATTACCTACGGATAAGCTGTAGGAAAAATAATACGAAAATTTTTGGCAAAATTTAAGTTAGGATTGTATTTTTTTTTTCATTATCTACAGATTTTTTTAATTTTACCCACGGAATTACCGTGGTAATTAATTAAAAAAAAATTATTTTATACAACAATACACACGGTTTTTCCGTGGGTAACAATTAATTTACCCACGGATTACGATCCGTGGCTAATTTTTCCGTAGGTATACAAATGTTTTCTTGTAGTGAACCTAAATATATTTTTAGATACTAATTTAAATAATATTTAATTAAACATGTTTTTAATCATTAAAAAATTATCATATTTTAAGTTTAATATCTATGATAAATTTATTCACTCATTAATGATACATATTTTCTTTAAGAGATTAAAAGAATCAATATTTAATAAAAAGTTTCAAAATAAAAACTAATCAAAATTGTGAATGCAGAAATTCATTTAAGTTGATCGAACGATAAATCGTCATCTCCTCAGCTCCTCCACCTTTCTTCCGTTCCCGCTACTCCTCCATCCATTGAGCGAGAGAGAGAATGAAGATAGTAAGTTACAACGTGAACGGTTTGAGACCGCGTATATCGCAGTTCGGTTCTCTCCGGAATCTTCTTAATTCATTCGACGCCGACATTCTTTGCTTTCAGGTTCTCTCCAATTCACTTCTTTTTCTCCTTCCATTTTCCTCTATCTCTATCTCAACAACCACCTTCTTACCTGCAGGAGACTAAACTCAGGAGGCAAGAACTCACGGCAGATTTGGTTACGGTCGATGGTTACGAATCCTTCTTCTCTTGTACCCGAACTTCTCAGAAAGGACGAACCGCTTATTCCGGTAACCCTCTTTCTTTCATTTCCCTAACCAACATTACATGTTTTATTCAATAATCTACTTTCATTCATTGCCAATAACAAAACTTAGGTTTCAAATGAACCACTACTTTTGCTGCATAATTATTATGTTATTAGATATCATTAATAATTTAAGAAACCAGAAGTAATTAAATTTAACGACGTGACGTGTCATCAATATCAATGCTATATAGGTTTTAATCTACGAGTTAGATTTCCCACTGTTACACTAGCAGGACGTCGAATCAACGGCGGAGATTGTTTATACTTAACTTTACTGATATGTTATTTGAACCGTCTGATTTCAAATCAACGTCTGATCGTCTACTTTGTCGAACTGTGTGAACCTGCTACTGCAAGCAATCCAAGTCCTTTAATCTACTTTTTTTTTTCTTTCTTGGTGGCTTGTGGAAATTAAAACTCTAGTATAAATTGTACTAATTTTAAGACAAGAATTTTTATTTCAAGCACCAAAATCGAGACTAGACACGACATTCGCGCTGTATCTAAACGCTTTTAATAATTTAAGAAAAGAGAAGTAATTGAATGTAACTACATATATTGTGATGGTATGGAGATGGTTTCAATTTGAGATGTAGATGTTGCATAGTTTTTGACATACATGGTTGTCTGTGGAAATGAAATCTATAGTCTTAATTACTACTAATTTTTAAGCATTGAATTTCATTTGACTGTGCAGGTGTTATTACATTTTGTCGTGTAAAGTCTGCTTTTTCGAGTAACGAAGCAGCATTGCCCTTGGCAGCTGAGGAAGGCTTCACTGGCCTGATGTCTAACTCTCAAACTAGTCAAGACAAATTACCATTCTTCATGGAACATCTTGAGGATTTTTCTAAAGATGAGCTTCTCAATGTTGATAGTGAGGGAAGGTGCATTGTCACTGATCATGGTCACTTTGGTATGTGTCCTGTCTGTATATATGTCAATTATCAACATATATCTAAAATTAAATAAACTGAACCCTGGCTCCTTTGTTTACTTAGTTTCCCTTTTTAGACATATGAAGTGATTTAAAAGTTTGTGCATGTGACTACAAAGAATGATACATATGTTTTTCGAAAAATAAAATAATAGTTGTTATGACATAGTTGTGTTTGCATCTATATAGTTCTTTTCAATGTTTATGGGCCTCGAGTGGCAAGAGATGACACGGAGAGAACTCAGTTTAAGCAAAAGTTTTACAGGATACTGCAGGTATTTAAAATATTTATATATATGGAGTTCGTGAATGATATGATAAAAAATCATTAATTTGCACTTTGCATACTATTTTTTACGCTTCAAACTACAGCTTTTGTTCTTCTGCAGATATTGGCTGATATCTTATGCTGCAATAGCTAGTATTATTTGGTAAATATAATAGTAATTATAAGTCATGTTGATAATTTGGAACTAGAATTCGAAATTCTCCAAACCTTTTAATGTTGTGTAAGTTTGAAATGATTCATTCAATTGTATAATTTCTGACAAAATGTAGCTTGAAAACTGTTTATCCATTATAATATCTTTTGGGATTTTGGAAACTCTGAAGCTAGTGTAAAAAAATTGTTTTAGTATTATTCATTTGTGTTTCCCATAAATCAGCATGATTCAACGAACATTGAAATGGCAAATTCAGGAAAATCAATGAATGTTTTTAAAATTGGGATATGTTAATATCGTAGTTTATGTGCTTACCATTGATGCCTCTAGTTTTCAAAATTTTCACTTTTATTTTATTTTTCTGTTCGATTGATGTTGATAGTCACTTTTGATAGAAAAGATTGGAGTCTCTCCTACATCAAGGGAGGAGAATATTTGTTGTTGGGGATCTCAATATTGCACCATTTGCAATTGATCGGTGTGACGCGGGACCTGATTTTGACAATAATGAGTGAGCTATCTTCCAGATTCCTTTATAGTATCTTTAATTTCGAATACACGGATAATTTTTGTAACCCTTTGGTTGAATTCTCATGTAGGTTTAGAAGATGGTTCAAATCGATGTTAATTGAAAATGGAGGCCACTTTTCTGATGTCTTCCGAGCTAAGCATCCTGATAAGTAAGAATGCCCGGGTTACCTGTTATGTTGAATATCAAATATTGATGAGTAGTATCCCCATGGAAATTCAATTGTTGATACCATCCTTAACATCGTCTTATCCCGAAGAGGATAATATTCTAATTCTATCTTTTCTAAAAATGTTTTCTTGTCGTTTTTTCCCAGTATTAATATCTTGTTATCTTCACTTGGGATTATGTTGCTTTCAAATTGAAGTTACCTTTTCATTTTTTCAACTTCAGAGTATAGAAATGGATTGTTTGAAAACAATGAACTATGATTTTGCTTCCAATATTATTTTTATATTGTATTGCTGAGACATTTCTCTGTATTTGGCTTGTGTCATATGCACATCCTTCACATTTTGCCTTCTTTCTTCATTTGTGTTTTCAACATTTTGTGTGTAAGTCTTCACTCATCAGTACCATCATTATCAAAATGGTTAAGTCATAAATGCTCATATTGAATATTTTTACGCAGAAGGGATGCATACACCTGTTGGTCACAAAGTTCAGGTGCTGAAGTGTTTAACTTTGGGAGTAGAATCGACCATATTCTATGTGCTGGTTCTTGCTTACATATATCAGGTGACCTGCAAGGCCATAATTTTGTAAGATGCCATGTTAAAGAATGTGAAATTCTAACACAGTACAAACGTTGCAAACCAGAAAGCACACCGAGGTAAGTTACAAATATTGCATATTGAATGAGTATTGAATATAATAAATTATTGCAACTTGTTGTTGAATATGTTGGTCTTACCATTCAATTCTCTATGTTGTGGAATTTCACACTGCACGTTTATGGAACTTCAAATACGTTTTATACCTTTCTTTTTCTAACTCCTAGTGATGTTTTTCACCGCTACTGCGTCAAATGGTTCAAGCTTTGCACAAATCTGTGCTGCATGTCTTCCTGGAGGCTAGGGTATAGGTTTTAACTTTGATTTGATGATCTGCACAGTGTCCGCAGGTGGAAGGGAGGACAGAGCGTTAAACTTGAAGGATCTGATCATGCTCCAGTTTGTTTGACTTTAATGGAAATTCCTGAGGTCCCTCTGCATAGTACTCCCTCTTTATCTGCTAGATATACTCCCATGGTTCATGGCGTACAACAAACTCTAGGTACCAAAACCTTGATTTATCTTTGGAATAAGATGGCAGTTTTTGTATGTAAGACATTAATGTTTATATTTTTCTGAACCTTTTTAATTGAAGTGTCGTTTTTGATGAAAAGACGAGTTTCTGAATCGTACGAGGTGGCACATGGAGACATTTCAATGGTCAGTACTCGCGAGAGAATAGATGAACCAGTTGACAAAATTGGTTTGTCTACCTCTGAATGTGATTTTCTTCCAAACAGAGATTCAGAAGGTAGCATTCTGGAACCAAATGAACTTTCCACAGGTTTTTCTCAGAAGATTGTCTCTAAATCAGGAAGTGTATATGAAAAATCAAAAATTCGGAAATGCAATGAATCCAAGAAAAAAGCTAGAAATAGTCAATCGTCCCAGCTCTCACTTAGGTCATTTTTCCAGAAAAGCACAAATCTTGACAATGGTGTCAAAGACTCTTGTATTGGTTTCTCAAATAATCAGGCAGAACCCTCACATCCCAATCCTCAATTAATTGAAACTTCTAAAGTGTTGGATCACAGTAGCAACGTTGTGCAAGACGAGGTGAATGCTGATGCGTGTTATCAGGATTTACCTGAACTAAATGATAGTTCTAGAAAGGAAGGAAAAAGTAATGTAGCTTCAGAAGAGTGGCAAAGAATACAAAAATTGATGCAGAGCAGTATACCTCTTTGTAAGGGACACAAGGAACCTTGTATTGCTCGGGTGGTAAAGAAACAAGGAGCTAATTTCGGTCGCAGATTCTATGTTTGTGCTCGTGCTGAGGTAATTTATTTCGATTAAGTGGTTTTGTGCATTGTGCTTCTATCTCTGAAAATGATTCTTTGCACTGCACTGTGATTCTTGTGCTCTTATGACTCATTTTAACCCAATATTTTGAATCCTGCAGCTCTCTAAGGGTTGATCAATTCATTGTTAGTCCTTAAATGGTTGGAGGGATGAAAAAGTTAAGAATTTGAAGTTTAAAAGAGTAAATTTACAGTCTAGATCTAAGTACTAATTCTACTCTTAACTTAATAACTAGCACAGTTGCACCGTCCAACACTTGTTTTTGGGGAGGGATTGGCCTCTAACTTCTAATGACCTATCTATGTCATGTGTCTGCAATGAGTTTACATTATAACAATAACTGCTGGTGGCTTAATAATCTGTTTAGAACCTTGTCTCTTCTTGGTATTCATTCCATAGTTTGTTATTATTATCACACTATGCACTAAGTGGTGAATATTAACATGTTTTCATCTTTGCAGGGCCCTGCATCTAATCCTGAAGCAAACTGTAGCTACTTCAAATGGGCTACTTCAAAGTCTAGGAATAAATAACATAGGCCAATAACCTTTAAATCAAGAGATGATTCAGATGCTCGCCTTATCCAAATTCTTCTTCTGGTGACAATATGGAGCATCCAAGTTTTGAATGATTCTGAAAGTGCAACCTATTTGAAGGAAATTCCTATCATACCTTTTATTCATCATTTTCGACACATCGTTGCCTCCTTGATTCTCTGGAGGAAAGCATAAGGAATTGGATAAAAGAAAATTTGTTCTATTGTCAATGTTCCATCTCAGCTAACATGGTTTGGATCCTACCGCTCTATCACGCAAATTGAGGCAACCCGATAACTGGTGGTGATTTATCTACTGAAGATTCTGGTTAACATGTCCCTGCACCATGTTTGTTATGAAAAGTGCTCTCTCAAGATAGTGGTGGTTTTACGACAACTTGGGGTGTAAAAGTTCCTCACCCTTTATTTTCTTAAGGTTAAAGGTTTAAATGCCATAAGATGAAAATGGTCGTTTGAAGTGGTAGAATCTTGTTGTTTGCCTGATTCATAAGGAGAAGAGTGCAGTCACATTGACATATGACTTTTAGGTGATGTTATGCGATTAAATTAAGGTATGAGAATTGTTAATTTCAACTAGTAGTAGTGTTGAAGAAGGGGTGGTATCAGAAGGTCAATTGATAGCTCTCTTTGTAATGTTGCTAATGTTGCATCCTTTAACGATAGAAAAACTAGTCTGTTAAAAATATAGCATGTTCTTTGACCAAAAAATAGTGTTTTCATGAGTAATTTAATTAGCATTTTTTGTGTTGTATAATTTATAAATTCTTGAGTGCAACATTTGTTAGGAAGGATGAATGGATTGATAATCTTAAATGAAAAAAATAAAATTATGAATCATGAAGTGCACATTAAAAAGAACATACGGTCATGTTTGTTATTGTACATTTTAAAGATTTTCGGTAGAGCTTATACATTTGATCTGGAATTTTTTGTTTTAAAAGCTACATTTAAAAATAAAGTCAATGTTGTTTAATATCTTAGGACTGCATCAAAGGTCAACTTTAATCCTCTATCTTTTTATATTAGTTTTAGATGAACTCCAATAACTAGATGTATGTCTTTCATAGATTATATAGTTATACTTGGAGTTCTTAACAAATAATAATATCATTCTTTGTGAATTTTAATTTGATATCTACATATTAAAATATAATATTTCAATTTTTATCGGACTCAAAGGTATTCAACTAAGGTGGTTTTATATTTCATCCTCAATATTTTTAAAAACTTCCAAATACAAAATTTGTCAATCTTAACATATATTTTATAAATTAGAATTGACTAATTCAAACACAATTTAAAGTTTTTTTGAGAACATTTGAGAGTTAGAGAAGAAACAACCTCTAGAAAACAAATATACAAGCGATGCAAAATTCCTTTGAACAGTTTATTAAGTTCATTTATTTTGCATGAAATAAGATAGATACTTATTTTATTGAGACCTTTCTTCAAAACTGTTTGATCAACCTTTTCCATATCACAAAGTCCAAAACAAGTTAGGGCAAATGCTTTTATTATTAACGGGACTCCAAATATTCGTGGGGTCTTTCTATTTTTAATTTGTAACTTTGAGATTATATATTTTGTTGTCAATTCTTTTTGGCGTAGTTTATAAAGGAAAATTTCAATCTTCCCGTTCTTTTGACTTCATGTTTATATGAACACAAGCTCCCAAACAATCCTTTTATTCACGGATAATCAGAGCACTCTTTACAATAGTTAATGCCATATAACGAATTTGACAAATATATATACATATGTAAAATAAAAGACACTAATTATAAAAAATAAAAATAAAAAGATTTTGTAATAAAAATACGAAAAGAAACCATTATGCCACGCAAACAAATAGCAACAAAATATAAGAACCATAATGCTGGTAAAGAGTTGAACATCCTTGGCGACTGTGTGAGCAGACTGCTGAGGATCATGGAATGTGTAGAACAGAGACTTGATGGAATGAAGGTGAAAAAGGGAAAGATAATTACTACATATGCAGAGGGTGAAAGAGTGAAAAATGGTGCTGTGCGAAATGAGTTATGAGAGGCTACGAGAATGAGCTTCTACGTGTGAAAAATGGTTACAACTAGACGTGATTTTGTGCCGTGAATAAGGGAAGAATAATTGGATGTGATATGTGCAGGTAAGAGGTAGAAAATTCTATACAGTAAAAATACATTTCCTTTATTAAAAAAAGAGTGTTTTTTACTTTAAATATTAGGACCCAAACAAAAAGAGGTGTTCACAAGGCACCTCATCAAAATTGGTTATAGATCTGTCTTAAAGCAGTTGATTTGTTTCAGTTAAAAATGCTAATCATCAGAACCGGGTGTAAATTAGTCTGATAAAATATGTTCTTTTTAATAATCTAATAGTAGTATACAAAAGCCACATACATTGAACAATTAATAACTTGAAAAACACAATCCTCCACTAGTAGAAATGCAGTGCTCTGAATTTTTCAAGATTATAAAGCATGGATATACATTATGCTGTTCAGAGCTAACAGCAGAAATAGTAAGATTCAGCAGAGAATTGTATCATATTACTCAAAGCAGTAACTAGGTGCTGAAAAGTTATGTTGTTATCATACAATCAATGCAACTTATCAAGGATAAAGATGTCTTAAAACTAATGCTCATTAAACAAATGACAGGACCTTATCACATCAAACGTAGACATAGGTGAATGACATCAGTATAAAATGCAGAAGGAGCAAATTACTAGACGGAAAAATCAATACTGGGAATTCACACATATCATGCATTTACAACTATTTTAAACTAAAAGGAAAACTTATTAAACAAAATATCACTTGTACAGTAAACAATTTGAGATCATAAGTTTCACGGACTTCTCAATCTTCATCATCGGAGCTTGCCTCATCACTACTATAATCACTACTATCACTTCCTCCTAGATCCAAATTAACATGCTGCACTTGAATAACTTCCGGCTGCTTGGGCTGAGGAATGTGAGGAAGTAATTTTGGTTCCTCAAATCTTGGTACTTGAAGGGAGTCCATAGGAGGCAATGCCACAGGATCCCCTGGTTTCCACCCAGGTGGCGGCTTAATTGGTATATCAATAGGCAATTGTACAGGCATTCCAGGCTTCCAACCAGGGGGAACCGAAAAATTTGGAGGTAGCAGCCCTTGAATTGCGGACAAATTCGATAGTGGATTGGTATCCACAGGATGTACAGGTGGAGGCTCAATAATAGCCTCAACTGTTTTCTCCTTAGTTTCAACTGCTCTAGGCAATCCAATATCAAGGTCTGCAAAATTATATAACTGTGAAGCTCTCATTTGTTCTTCTTGTGGTGCAGGTGGCAATGCACCACGAAGAGGAGCCGTTCCTGCTCCGAATTCTGGTGGTGCAAAGGTTGTGTAACTTATTCGATGGGCATAGGATAATATATCTGACAGCTTCAGCTGAGAAGAGACAGTTGAGGTGGTTAAAGAATCATCTTCACTGCCATCTCCTGATTTGAATCTCTTGGTGCTACGGTGATAATCAGAGTAATCATCAACAAGAATGTCAAGTACCCGCTCAGCATCTTTGAGTTTGTTGGCAAATGCAAGAAGTGCCAGATCTTTTGAGCGAATTTCGCGGTCAATCCTCTGCTTAGCATCTCGTAGATCAATAATTTCTTGGAGTTCAGAAACAGCTTCAAAGATTTGGGTTTGAAGTGCGGTGAAGAGTGAAATAATTTCTTTGGTGGTGGAAGGCGAAGACTCAAGCGAGGAAGATGAATGTGATTGGCTTTGGGAAGAAAGGAATGTTGGGAGCGATCCACGGAATGCAGTGACCCAAACAGACCTGTTGGGTGATACTTCAAAGAGTTTAGAAGCTAAGGAAGACATTTGAAAAAGAAGTGATTGTGCTCTAGGAAGGGGTGGTAAAAGAGAGAGTAAAGCAGCTGAAGGAGTTGCGGACTGGCGGTCTTGGTGATGATGGGTCTGTGAAGGAGGTAGCTTTGGAGGGTTGGGGTTCAGAATTGATGGTGAGTTAGGGTTTGTAAGACCTAACCTAGCAGGGGACTGCACAATTTGGTGTTGAAGCATTTTGTATCAACGCCTGTTGTCTTTTTAGTACTCTTGTATCTCTAAATAAAAAATCAGGCAGCAGATCGGAGAGCAGGGCTGCACCAGAACCACCCAGTCATAATATCAACTGTGCAACAGAAGAACGTAAGAACAATCATTCAGTGTATAAAACTTCACATGTGCTCTCAAAAAAAAGAAGAAGAAACATATCACATATGTAACAAGTGATGTCCTACTTTCTTAAGACATAAATCCAAGTCCAAAGAAAGTATAATAATTTTTTTATATATTATTCCCTTTCATGTTTGAAGTTAAATTGAACTATTTGATTTTAAAAAAATCTATGATACAGAAATGAAAGTAGTGAATGTTTACTTAGTTTGACATACAAAATTATGAAGTAACCATGGCTAATTTGCAATCAACAACTGATGAAATGGACACATATTAGCAAGTATGTTAGAATAATTCACAAAAATCCTCAGTATAACATATAAACTAACAATCTTTTTATGATCCAAAAAACTGTACAATAACCAATGAATGGTAGTTAAGCTTTAGATGATTGCTTAGTTACATCATGATGCAATTTGATTCTCTATATTTAATTCAATTAAATTATATAGTAGGATTCTGTGATCAATTAGATACTTCTAATTTAACAATAACAACAAAAGCTTGTTCCCTTAACCAAAAGAAAACCTAATACCAAGACTTTAAAATTCACAGTAACAAAAAAGAAGTTAACAAAACTATCAAAAGTCTACTAAGATTCACAAGAGTCCTAGAGTTAAAAAGGAATTGAAGCAAGCATACGAATTAATAGCAAAATAAAATCATTCTAAACAAAACTTAAGGTAATCCTATGAGAAATCAACTAATCACATCAACGTCTTCAAAATTCCTGCACTGGAAATCACATCATATGAGAAACCCGATTTTTGAAGTCGAATTTATCAAACAGAAAACCTAACCTCAAATGCGCGATGTAATGAACCTCTTCGTTTTCCTCCTCTTGAAAACCCTCATTGTCAAGATGATCTATCACTCCTTTGATGTTTTCGAATGACGACGGCGACGGCAATGAGCAGTTGAGAGAAGCTGCCAAAGCTCAAAAGTAGAGTAGAGATTCACTCCGTTTTCAGCAATATATTTTTTGTTTGTAATTTATTGCTCAAAAGAGGAGAAGGAGAAACTCGGTGGAAGTGAGTAGAAAAATATTTTGAAAACGAGAAGGTGTTAAATTAAATTAATTAATTATGTCTTCTTATTGTAGAAAAAAGAATTGCTAAAAATGAGAAGTTCTTTTTAGTAGTTTTTTAAAAAGTTATTTTTTATAATTGATTTAAAAAAAATTAATGTAGATAAACACAAAATAGGTGATACTTTTTTTTAAAATTTCTAAAAATAATCTCTAAATTATTGTATTAAAATCAATTTTTTTATATAATATGTAATTATAGTACAATTTTATTTAAATAATTCATTTTTAAATCGAGTTTAAATTTAGTTTAAGTTTTGCTTAGATACTTTCATTTTTTTTTATTTGACTTTTTAAGTTACATTTATTTTAGATCGTTAATCGTTTATCTCATTTTCAATAACAATTAATACAATTGAAAATATTTAATAATTATAAACTTCGCCAAATCTTGTAACTATATCTCTCGTATACTAATAATTCTTAAAACATTCATAAAAAATTATAAATTATTTATATTTCTTCATTTTCTTTACAATCATTTAGATACGTGTATAGTCTTAAATTTTTTGTAATAAAGATTTTTAAACATAAGCAATGTCATTAACATATTTTATTTGCAAAGCAATTTTAATAGCGAATTTGCTACAATGTTTCGATTAGATTTTAATATTTCATAACACAAATTTGAAAAAATGATAAAACTTAAAGGATCACATGCATAATTTAATATAATATTAATTGTGCAAAATGAGTACAACTTAAAGGAATAAATAGAGAAGAAAAATCTTAAAAGACTTAAGCGGGAATACTATTAAATTTAAAGAATTAAAGATGTAGTTTGTGTAATTTATTTTATTTTTCTAATTTAATGTGGTTTTATAATTTACTTTGGGTCATTTTTTTTAGGATGAAATAAGTTTTTTGTACCTATAAAATTTCAACATTTTGTTTTTTATCCATATAAAAAAATTTATAGTTTTTCGGTCTCTAAAAAGCTTTTATTTAGAATGTTTATTTCTAATTTTAAATCAACCCATTCGTACATGTCTTTTGAAGAGAAAATCTTTTGTTGCGTTGTTTGATTCTTTGATTCTGGAGCCACACAATCATGTGCACTTAGCCTATGATTTGTTAGTATCCACCCTTCCAAACAAATATGTGATCACTAATTTCTTGTGTGATGATTGCAAACTAAGCATATATAGTTGATCATTTGTAGTAGATTCAGTCTATGTATCTTTGAAGGATATTGACATCATCATTGGAATTGATTAACTAAGATAATGATGAGCTTCTAAATTATTTGGACAAAATTGTTGTGTTTGAAACATAAATCTTGGAAGGTGTTTATTAAAACAATTTAAATCGTGATGTTATAACCACATCAATTCAGAAAAATGTAAAGATAAATGAACTACTGGTTATCAGAATTTTTTTAAGAATATTAATGAAAGTTCAATTAGCTGCATATTAAACGTAACTTAATATTAATAAACAATATTAATGAAAGTAAGTTTATTACAAAAGTAACTCTCATTCAAATTTTAATAAAAATATAATTTTATATTTATCAATTAATATAATCATTAATTTTATTAAACGCTTCAAATTCAACAAGCCGTTGGAGAATAACCTTCAAAAACAGTTGGCAAGCTCTTGTTGCTTTAACTACAACTTATAATTTTCAACCACAAAAAATAAAAATACAACTTACAACTGCAAAACAAAAACTGTACAGTAATCTTTGTCTAATTTCATGAAAATTTTAATTTATCCCTTTATTTTGAAATTACAGTAAATAATATACTGCCGTTACAAGTGAAACTCTTTTTAAAATGTATTTAAAGTAAAAATCTTGTTTTAATAAACACACTAATACCATTAAAAGTATCCTCAAGTTGCTCCTATACTAGTTTATTGTAAAAAAATTGTTTCAACTTCAATGGTTTGTTTTTGTGATAAAACAAAATGTATTTGATTCAATAAATTGTGAGTTAGATTTTTATCGAACTTAAAGTTGTTTTAGTTGAACTGCGATACCATCCTTTCATTTTAAATTTGTAAAAAACAATACTTCAAAAGTCCAATTCTTCCTATGAGTATAAGCACATTAGTATAATAAGTTAATTAATATTAGAACAATGTTATGAAAACATAAGATTAAACACAAATACAATATTTTATATTAGAACATAAGTATAAAATGTGATTTCTATGTATTTTATATGTATTTATCTCATTTTATATAAAGTTTTGTGTTCTAATAATATTATTCTTATTATAAATATATAAATATATAATTTTGTCATTAACTTTCACGAATAATATTTAGGAACACTTGAAGTAAAAAAAGAATAATATTTTTCTCTCATTCAAATGAGTTGAGGTGGTACCTATTTCCTAGTTATCAGGTTCGATTCCCACGGAAGATGGTACTTATTTTTCAAATAGGGGACTCAATTCCTATAGATGACAAAAACCCATTATTTCTAACGGTGGCTCATGGTGTGAAAGTAATTTTAACTTATAAATTTATGGTAAACCCACGACATATTATTTTTTTATTTTTTAAAAACTTCCATTCTTCTTCGTCTCAACGCCGCCTCAAGACATAGAGATATTTAAAATAAATTTAAATATGATGCATTTTAAATATTTTTTTTCAATTGATAATTAAGTCGATTAATTTAATATTTGTTGAAACAAAATTAATCTAAGATAAGATTTATTATTTTTAGATTTGAATATATCAAAATGTGATACATTTTTTTTAAGTACAAAATATATTTGGAGGTCTTTATATTAAGTAAAAATATTTTTTTAAGACACTTAAAATAGTTGTTTTTTAGTCTTACGATTGGAGCCATTCTACATCTTTGTCAAAACACATATTTAGAAATAAAATTAATAGCATTGATACTTACAACATACTATAAAAAGTTAAAATAATAACATAGATAAAAAAATAAAATAATTTAAATGAGTAATAATTTATTTCATTGACAAAACATTTAATGATTGTCTTTAACTAAAAAACTGTTTAATATATGGTAAATTGAATGATTATGTTTGATAATATAAAATAATTGGTACACTCATTTTAAACTCAAATAAAATTGGTTATCATACTGACTCTCTAAAATTTAGATAATAAATTAAAGGCAGATTTTGTCTATTTTTTCTGTAAATTTTTGTCAACATTTTAATCAATATCACCAAAGTCACAAAAGTTTAGGGCCGGCCCAAAGGCCATGCCATAAAAGTTAGGATTGTTGGCTTTCGTACCCCCAATTAAACTTGTACCGCCAATTAATTTTTTTTATTGAAATATCTAAAATAACCTCAAAAAAATTAGTAAAAATAAAAATAAAACGAAAAATCAAAACAGTTGTATTCCCACATTAAAAAATCGGAAAAAGTGAGTATTGAGGAAAAAAAAAATTTACCGAAGATTTCAAGAGGAATGAAATTTCCAGTAGTTATAAATGCATACCGGAAATTTCAAAAATGAAATTTCCGGGAAGGTTCACCGGAAATTAGAAAAATCCAGTATACATTTTCAATACCGGAAATTTCAAATTTCCGGATGGATTCCCGAAAATTTCAAATTTTCGGTATCTTCACCGGAAATTTCATTCATCTTTGAAATTTCCGGTACACTGTATATGTTTTTAATTTTTTTGTTTTATATAATTTTTTTAATTTTTTTTCAATGATCTAAGTTTAAACGGACATGTACACCTTTTAGTTGAAGTATCTGTGTTATTTTGTCCACATCTATCACAACCAATAATTAATTTTGACTTTCTTCCTCTCTTTCCAGTCTCTACGTCTGATCGAGTAATGATAACTGCTACTCGATTTTGTCGGTCGATCTCTCTTGCCCATGATATGACAGCTTCTCGTGACTCAAAAATTTGATCAGTTGTAAATGCTTCAGTTAAATCTATAAATATTGGTCGTGTGTTTTCCATCCCTATTTCAAAAAAAAAATTAAAAAGATATTAAAAAATTAAATTTATTAACTACCGGATTTTTCAAAAATTTGAAATTTCCGATACGTAAATTTCAAAAACTAATATTGAAAATGTAACTACTGGAAATTTCTTTGACCAAATTTCTGGTATTACAAATAACTACCGGAAATTTAGTTGTCAAAATTAAACCTACCGAAAATTTCGTTGAAGGGGTGATATTTTGGAGTAATTATTTTTTTACCACGCACGCGAATGAATTTATTAAGAATAAAATTGGGTTTTTAACAAATTGGGAGTACAAGTTTAATTGGAGGTACAAAAGTTAACATTCAAAAGTTAGAGCTTTAGGCCTAAAAAATCAGTCTAAGTAAAAAAGAAAATAGTCTCAACAATAAATAGTTTATAATAATTATTGATTATGTTGCAAAAATTCTAAAAACTATATGTTAATTTAGTTGGTAAGGTGTAAAATTTTGAGGTTCAACTCTAGAATATGTCATTAGTTCTACCCTGTTCCAAGACCGATGGAGCCCCGATAGTGAGCTTTGATCGAGAGAAAGAAAAAAAAAGTAAAAGTGAAGAAAAAATAATAATATATTGAGGGTTGAAAAATCAAAAGTTAAATTCTTTAAATAATTAAAAAAATGTTTTACAAACACCTATACACTCCACAATTACAAATAATAAAAAATAATAATAATTGTGTGATGACAATGTAATAGAAATAAAGATATTGAATGAGGGTAGAAAAATTATATTTTATAATTTTACAAATATTATGATTGAAATAATTAACTTGATAAGTAATAAATAAATTTAAAAGTTAAATTTACTTATGAAACATCCACCAACATATTAGAACTAAGAATTGACAAATTTCCAAATATTCCTAATAATTCACTTAATTAGTAACGCATTCCATGGCGATCTAATAATTGCGGCTTCAGATAAAAAATAAAAAATGAAAAAGACTGCAGAAACTCAGTCAGTCGAACGAATCAACTCACTACCAACATTGATCCGTTTCCCAATTCCGGTTATGGTATCCAGAAAATCTCGTCGCCATCAACGGTTGCCGTTGCCGGAACAAGCTTCTATCATAACTGGCACGCTTCTCAGGATCTGACAACGTGGAGTACGCAGCATGAATCTTCATAAACTTATCCGCCGAAGAGTCCTTCCGATCAACCGCCGCCACGTCAGGATGAGAAACCCTCGCGAGTCTCCGGTACGCCGCTTTGATCTCTCGATTAGAAGCGACGGCAGCAACTCCGAGAATCTCGTAATGTGTCGACGTGCAGGAAGCCATACTTTGATGAAGCTGCAGATACGAAGGCCGAGTGGCGGTGGCTGTTGCAGAGATTAGTACTTGCCTGGATCTGACGTGGCACGATTGTGGTGAAATGGATTTGCCGGAGAAAGTGGCGGTGGTGCTGAGAGGTGTGGGAAATGATGTTGAGATCATGATAAATACGACGTCGTTATTGTAAGTTGAAGATGATGAGTATCGGGTTGTGATATATAGGAAGAGTGGGGTCCACATAACAGTCCCAAAATAACTATCGTTGTGCTGAGTTTGCAGTTTCAATCGGAAAAGAAAAAATCAATCTTATCCATTCGGCGTTGGATTTTTTTGCTGCTGACTCATGACGTCCTCTGGCTTATCCAGGTGTCAAAATAATCTCTCATCACATCATTTATGACTCATGAAGAAGTAGTCCACACTTATTTTAAAGAGAAAAAAGAAATTGAATTTTATAATAAAAAATGCTAAAAGTGAATTTGAGGTTAACTTTTAAATTATAGATTTAATTATAATTTTAGTCTCTCAATTTTTACTTATTTATGAAATTGGTCTTTTTATTTTAAAAGCCGACAGTTTTTGTCTCTCCATCTAAATTTTAAACTAACAAATGATGACATAGAATAAAACGTTGTAAAAACTTAGATTTCAACTTCAGAAATTTTTCATACTTTTAATTTGATTAATGACATATGAATAATTAATGCATCTAGATGGTTCTATATTATAGAATTGTATGTCACGTCATCAAAAATATGTTAAATCATTTTTTTTAGTTCAAAAATATGAGAGTAAGATCAAAGCTGTCGACTTTTAAAATAGAGGAACCAATTTTGTGAACTGATAATAATAGAGGGACCAAAACTACAAATAAATCTAAATTATAATAATTGCACACATAGTTATATATTATCATATAAATTTATTGTTATTTACAAATATAATTAAACTTATGTCGCATTTTTCAAAAGAATTTTTTTACTCGTGTACATGTTTTTACACTTATTTTTGTACATATTAATAAAAATCTCAAGTCCCAATTGCTTCCATTTTGATTCACTTTGCATGTGCATTGCAATGCTCTGTAAACAAAAAAACTAATATTAGACAATATTAGTT
Source organism: Cicer arietinum (assembly GCF_000331145.2). NCBI lineage: Eukaryota > Viridiplantae > Streptophyta > Magnoliopsida > Fabales > Fabaceae > Cicer > Cicer arietinum. Next base: position 16,162,437 of record NC_021166.2, read on the forward strand.
AGCCTTTTTTACAAGGCAAAAAAACATCTTCCTATAAGCATTGCATAAACATACCTTTGCAACATCTAATATTCATACCTTTATGTGAACCACCAATTGACATGAAGGGGACAAAACTAGCGAGATTGCACAAATGCAACAATCTAGCAAAGGAGATTGAAAATTAGTGAATGTTAGAACCACGTTGATTTGAAAAACTATGACCTTTACTTGTTTCGATGATAATAAAACTTATTTTGTGGGAATAATTTAAAACACTAATATTTTATTTAAGTGTGCGATTTACAGATCATGTAATTTTATGACTTTACGGTGCATCCTCTGATGTTTGGACAAGTTAAATGAAAACCATAATTTTTCTATGAAAATCATTTTTTTTAAGTCCGTTGAACGCACACTGAAACACACCTCTGGTGATTCTGTTGTTGTAAGTGATGATCGTCTGCCTCTAATAAGTGCGACAAACATATGATCGTCTGGCTCTGATAATGTTGACAAGCATTTGATCGTCTAACTTTGATGGAAAGTTAACGCTAGGAAAAAGTCAAATATGTTTATCATCTGCTCAACATCTTGAATATATTAATTGTTTGAAGATATGTGTGACATACTCTAATTATGATAACCTTTGCTCTTTATGTATATGTATCAAGATACACAAAATCAAGTATAAGGTGAATCAATCTACAAAGATTTGATACAAAATTTTGTGATACATGTTGACGTGTAACCGTTATCGAAGAATACAAACGAACACTATAATAAGCACAATACAATTGTCTATGCGCTCTTATTCTTAACCCTATTGTTTCATCTAAATCCTGAGAGATATTCACTTTTTAATAGCATAGCTTTGTAAGCACACTTTTAGGATAGTTATTCAGAAAACCCATAAACACATTATGTTTGTAACCTAGTCTAGTAGCGGCTGCATATCTCAATAACTTGACTATAATAAGATAGAAGATCGAGAAGACCTGAACACAGTCATATTGACTTGTAGGTGTTTAGTGGACATGTGATTCATGTTGTGCATTAGTGGATTAAATCTTTCAGTTTGAAGGGATTAGACATATCTACTATGTTGACGATGAACCAGGATAAATTGACCTGTGTTGTTATGTGTTTACTGCCTTATTTGCTATGATTTATCACTATTTTTTTTTGAAAAATATTTTTTAAAATAAAACACATT
>NC_021166.2:16163750-16203316 GCF_000331145.2 Cicer arietinum
TACAATTGGTATCAGAGTTCAGTCTCAAAGCTGAGCATTTAACTGTCTTTGAGTAAATATCTGTATTATTATGACTAACTTTAGTGATGAAGTTACATGTGAAAACGTTAATCAGCATCCTCTTTTTGATGGAGAGAGATTTTAATATTGGAAGGATATGCTTAGATGTTTCTACATCTCACATGATCGTGAACTTTGGAACATGGTCGAAGATGGCTATGAGGCTGCAAAAGACGTTGTTGCTGTTGAAATATACAAAAAATATTTTAACGCGGATCAAAAGAAACAACACAAGATGCATCATAAAGCAAAAACTTTTATGGTGAATGCTATCACTTTTAAAGAGTTCTAAAAATGCAGCAACAAAGAAACAACAAAGAGTATCTTTGATGCTCTGGTTCTCAACTATGAAGGAAATAAGCAGGTACATGAAGCTAAGGCAAAACACACTTGTCAAAAAATAAGTATATCCCAATCAAAGGTTATGATGTTGTCTTCAATCAAAAGCTATATAAGGCAATAAGTCAAACAAATTAATTTATACTATTTACTAGCCAAAGGAAAAATAATATTTACAAAATAAACTTATTTAATTTGAAAAAATAAGATATAAAGTGTCTTATGTATGTGAATGAAGAACAACTGATTTGGCACAAAAGATTGGGACATGCCAACTTAAGATTAATCTCAAAGTTGAAAAAACTTAATCAAGTCCAAAGCTTGCCAAATCTAAAATATGAATTTGATGTTCTTTGTGAGGCATGTCCGAAAGGAAAACAAACCAAATCATCTTTTTCTTCAAAAAAAAAAATTCTTTCCACTTCTAGACCATTTGAACTTTTACATTTTGATTTATTTGGTCAAGTAAAAATAGTTTATGTCAGTGGTAAAAAAGTATGGACTTGTTCTTGTTGATGACTATTCTAGATGGACAAGGTAAAATTCCTTAAACACAAGGATGATGATTCACATAAAGTTTTCACTACTTTTTACAAACAAGTGCAAACTAAAAAAGATCTTTGTATTGCAACAATTCGTAGTAATCATGAGGTAAATTTGAAAATAAACCTTTTGAAAACTTCTTTGAAGAGATTGAAATTTTACACAACTTTTTTCTCTTAGAACACCTCAACAAAACGATGTTGTAGAAAGAAAAAATAGATATCTTCGAGAACTAACACGTACCATGATTCATTAAATGAATGTTGTCAACCACTAGTAAACATTGGATGATATTATATTCATAATAGAATCTATATTACACATATTATGTACAATTGTTAAATTAATAATTTTATAAGTATTATGTACTATTTAAATATTTTTCATTATAACATCTTAAATATTAGTTACAATAAATAAATTTGTTCTTTACATTTACTTTTGAATTAAATTTACTTAAAATCTTACCGGTATACAATTGTAGAAACATAATAAAAAATTAAAGCAAAAATTGATTATATTGATTCATTTTAATTGCATTAATTTTAAATATGAGGGTTAAATGAAATAAAATTGTTGATAACTTTATTTGTTGATTTCTTCTATTCAACAATCTTATTTCCTCATAAATAATTCCTATACAATCGTTAAATTAAAATTTTTATAAGCATTGCATACTATTTTAATATTTCTCATTACGACAGAGAAGGTAACATTTTAAATATTAATTAGGCTAAATTATATTTATGGTCTTTTAACTTAATTTCAGGTAACGTTTTAGTCTTTTATCTTTTTTTTTTTCGACTTGGTCCTTTATTTTAATTTTAAGTGACAATTTGATATTTTATGTTTTAAAATTTCAACAATGATATCCTTTTTTATACAAAAATTCAAAAAACATTCAATCAAAACTCATAAAATTAATTATATTCTTCAATATAATACAAATTTCATCAAATTCGTAACGCAAATTTTCAAATAAACTCATATTTTCATACTTTATTTGATATTTTTAGGAATAAAGGACTAAATCGGAAAAAAATTTGAACTTCTTTCTACAACTTTTTTTGAATTAAAAATGAATTTTCAGTTTTGTTTTTTTAAATGGATTTTATTTTTATTTTTAAAATCAGATAAATTAGCTTTTTATTTTTAAAAGTGAAAAATCTAGTTCTTTCATATGATAATAAGTTTGCTGATTGAACTCACCAGATAAGCAGAGTTCAAGTCAACTTTATTAACATAATAAATCAGTGGAACGTCTTTCAACTTGAAACTTTTGTTTGTTTACTTTCGAATTTCATGAATAAATATTCGACCCCTACAATTTTGATAATTTACTCATTTTTATTATATTTCTTTTATTTTTCTTTATATTAAATTATTTTATTCCATCTTCGATTTTAATGATCGTATTTAGCTATTTCTTATCTGTAAGAGAGATTCATTTGATAACAATATAACACCATGACTCGTATTGTAAAGAATACGCTTCTCATTAATTTTACACAAATTATCCTAGATACACTTATAACTACTTCTTCGTAATTCATCTCCCATACACTTGTCATTAGTTTTATCAAAAAAAAATCTTTTAATTACTTTTTTATACTAAATTTATTTCTTATATATTCATTATTTTGGCATTCATAATTTATAATATTTGAAATAATTTTTTTTAATTATTTTTTATACAATCGTTAAATTAATAATTTTATAAGCATTGCATACTATTTCAACAATTAATTATATTGATTCATTTTAATTGTATTAATTTTAAAGAAATTGGTTAGATGAAATAAAATTGTTAACAATTTCATTTGTTGATTTCTTCTCTTCGACAATCTTATTTCTCTTTTAAAGTTCATGTTTTGTATGAGGTACGATCTCTCTTTGATGCATCAATTATTGATATATTTCATTTATCTTTGGTTATCTCACAAGGATATTTGTGTTTTCGCTTCCAAGTGCTAGATTATTTAAAGAAAGTTGCAACGAGTCCTCAGTGTTGGTATGTTTACTTGAATTTTTTCGTGACGCCTGTGGTTTTCGAAGACTCTATAATTACTTATCGCTTTTAATCTCTATTGTAAATCTCTAGAATTTTTTTTTTATTTAATCGAAAATATTTATTTCAACCTTTCATCATCGTACACTTTTGTCATTTTTTTAATTAATATTTGCATTTTACAGTTTAATAAAGTAGAGTAAAAATATTTTAAGTAAACTATGTCGATGAAATGTGTTGGTTATTTTATATTCTCACTTTTTTCCTTTAGCAAAAGCTCTTACAAGACATATATATATATATATATATATATATGTATGTATATTCAAATATTTTGTTGATGTCCTTAATATTTCACGACTGTTTTTTCCAAACTACTCTTACAACATTTGCGTCCTCATTTTTTAAAAGTTTAAATATGTCTTTATTTTTTATAATTATAATTTATTTATTTATTTTAATTTTCGTAATTTTTTTTATTAATATCCATGTAAATATAATTTATGTTACAAAAATTGTAACACCGTTAATCTGCTAAAATAAAACTATTTTTAACAACAACAAAACTCAAATATAATTAAATTATAAATTTTTTTAACCTAAAGTTAATCCTAATGTTTAAGTCTTCTTCTCTAAAATAATCTAAATCGTGCATTCTTGTCCATCACTTCAGTTCTCTTCCTCATCATAATTCCCATCATTGTTACCAATATCTGCATCCATTTAAGATTCATCGTCGTATTTAAATTCAAATTCATCGTTATCATAATCGTTTCATTCTCAGTTGTTACTTGTTGGACAATGGTGGATTCTAGAATTGACTATAAATTAGAGTTTTTCCTTTTGGCGTGGAGATTGAGAGATTTTAGGGGAGTATATGAAAAAGTCTAAATGTGATAGTAGAATTTGGTTGTAGATGGAAAATGGGCAAACAAGAAAGTCTTAGTCTTAGACCTAGTAATGATAAAGGGTGATAAAGGAACTCGCGATGATGGCAAAGTTGAACCTTTAATCAAATTTATTATGTTTTCACTACGTCAAAAATGACATTTTATAGCGCGTCTTTTATAGCGCTTACTAAATACAAGCGCTGTTGTATGATATTTTAAAAATAACGGAGGATACAACAGCGTTTTTTTGACAAGCGCTGTAAAAGACTTTGATTTCACATAATTAAAGAACCTATTAGAGCGCTTTTTGGAAAAGCGCTGTAAAAAGGTTTTTTAAAAAAAATAAGGAGGTCTTTTACAGCGCTTTAAAAAGTCTGCAAAAAAGCGCTGTAATAGACTTTCAAAAAATAAAATAAGGAGATCTTTTACAGCGCTCTTTAAAAAAGCGTTGTAATAGGCTTTTAAAAAATAAAATAAGGAGGTCTTTTATAGCGCTTTTTTAAAAAGCGCTGTAATAGGCTTTTAAAAGTAAAATAAAGAGGTCTTTTACAGCGCTCTTTAAGAAAAACGTTGTAATAGGCTTTTAAAAAATAAAATAAGGAGGTCTTTTACAGCGCTCTTTAAAAAAGCGCTGTAATAGGCTTTTAAAAGTAAAATAAGGAGGTCTTTTACAACGCTCTTTAAAAAAGCGTTGTAATAGGCTTTTAAAAATAAAATAAGAAGGTCTTTTACAGCGCTCTTTAAAAAAAGCGCTGTAATAGGCTTTTAAAAAATAAAATAAAGAGGTCTTTAAGCGCTGTAAATCTCTTCTAAAAACGCGCTGCTTGTTGTATTAGTTTTACGGCGCTTTTTAAAAAAAGCGCTGTAATATGCATTCCTTTATTTCAATTAGATCTCTTTCTGGGATTATAACAACAATCTCCTTCATAAATCGTAATATACAGTATCCGCAGTCTATGTTGTTAGTTTGACGAGAGCACTATAAAATAAAACATATAAGTCAATAAATATTTGTGGATTGATTGTTAATGAAATTTTAAAGCCATACATTTCAAACCTTTATTAGAATCCATGTGATTTATTTGATTTTTGCTTCGACACTGTAGCACCCATTTGAGCTCGGAAAACTTGTAAAACACTATCAAATAAATGTGATTATTAGCATTAACAGACACATTATATATATATATATATATATATAATGTGTCTGTTAATGCTAATAATCACATTTATTTGATAGTGTTTTACAAGTTTTCCAAGCTCAAATGAGTGCTACAATGTCGAAGCAAAAATCAAATAAATCACATGGATTCCAATAAAGGTTTGAAATGTATGGCTTTAAAATTTCATTAACAATCAATCCACAAATATTTATTGACTTATATGTTTTATTTTATAGTGCTCTCGTCAAACTAACAACATAGACTACGGAAACTGTATATTACGATTTATGAAGGAGATTGTTGTTATAATCCCAGAAAGAGATCTAATTGAAATAAAGAAATGCATATTACATAGCTTTTTTTAAAAAGCGCTGTAAAACTAATACAACAAGCAGCACGTTTTTAGAAGAGATTTACAAGGTTTTTTTTTTTATTTTAAAGAGCGCTGTTGTATCTTTTTACAGCGCTGGATACTACAACGCTTAATTTTTTGAAAAAGCGCTGTAAATGGCTTAAAAAAAGCGCTGTAAAATACCATTTTTCTCGTAGTGTTTTCAAGATTTTATTTTATGAATTGCGATACAAGATGATGAATTCTACAACGGGAAAATGACTGAAATGATGAAAAAGAAAAATTTGCAATTTAAATTTTTTTAAGAAAAAAGACATAAACATGTGTGATTAATTTTAGGTTTAAAAAAAATATAATTTAATTATATTTAGTGTTTTTTTTGTTAAAAAATAGTTATGTTTTAATAGTGTTGTAATTTTTGTAACATAAATTAAATTAAATGACGATTTTAAAATAAAACAGGGATGTTAATCAAGCAAAAAAAATTTATAAATACCAAAATAAAAAAATATTATAATTAGAAAGAACAAAAACATATTTAAATATTTTTTTAAATAAATGTACTCTTACAACATTTGCATCAGCATTACCTATGCTTTTCAAAACAAAATTTAGAGTGAAATACATAACACTGTAGAAATAACATCACATATATGTTGGCCCCCAAAACTACTATTTCTAGACTTATGATTGTCTTAAACATTTTTTTTTGGAGGTTATAATCTAATTTTAAAAGTAAGATCCTTAATTAAAAAAAAATTACAATTAATAATTTTAAAAAAAGTAAAATAATTTTTATTTCCTATAAGATTTCAAAATTTTATGTTGAGTCTTTATACAAAATTCTCAACTTTGTAATCTCTAACTTTATAATCTCTAAATTCTTTTATTCACTTTTAGTCTCTACTTTGAAAAAAATTTATAAAAAAATTGGCAATTTTAGTCTCTAAAAAGAGTTCTTATAAAATCAACATAAAGGTAAAAAGTAAATAAATTTGTTTTATAAATTAAATCTGAAAGGTCATAATTTTGATGGAACTAAAAACATATTTATCACAAAAAAAATCACTTTCATTTTATTATATAATAAATAAAAATAAAAATTAAAGATCATCAATTAGAGACTCTATGCAGTTGAGCTAGATACACATGAGCATCACCGACACTATCTAAACTCAGATATAATTAAAAAAAAATAGTCACAATTGGTGGATCTAAATATAGACAAAATTTAACCAAATTTTATTCCTTTAATGCTATTATTATTATTATCTAAATATCCTCCAACATAACAATTTCTCATACAAAAATAAATTAATAGTAGGAGTAAGTTAAGAATGTAATTATTTTTTTATTGCGTCAAGAAAATTAAATATAGTTAACCACATATTCTTATAATTATGACTAATAGTGTATTAAAAGAAACTAAAGACAAAGTTCGGTAGACCAAAATCCAATAAAATAATGAGAGAACGATAAGTAGATGCCTCATTAAAAGTTTTATCAAAAAATTTAAAAGAAGAAAACCATATGAAGAGCATAAAAATGCAATGCAATACAACCACAAAAATATGGACGAATCACCCAACATCCGAAAATTTGCAAGACTATACTTTAAAAAACGAAGGAAAGAGAGTATGATATTCCAGCAATGAAAACCTCGATGCAACATAGTATAGGAAGCAAACCTATGAACACAAGTGTGACATTCTCCATAAACATGAGGAATACGAAAACTCTTTCGCGCATCAAGCCTATCCGCATTACCTATGTGACACTATCTCAGAAAAAAATTGATGTTTATATGCGCAAGATTTGAAATGGATTTAATTCAAAAATAATTTTATAAAGAAAATTTATTTATTGTTATTATTATTAAAGATTTGTTTTATCAGAATATTGTTAAAGATGTTACATTCTCTATTATAATGAGAAATATTAAAATTGTAACTTTAACAAAATTATTTATAGATAAATTGTGTAAAAAATTATAGAAATTATTATGAGAAAATAAATTGTGTCGGTTAATACATCTAACTGATTTCATGTACTAAGTTAAGACAAAGAAATACTAATGATATATAATTTACATCTCTTAAAAACTCGTCAATTATTGCTATGTTTTCTTTATTTTCATTGTCTCATATATGGTTATATAGTGATGTCATTTTCAAGTGTTGGGTTCTTCAAGGAACTGAAGAGAAAAAAACACAATATGGAGGAGAAATGAATTATGTTTTTAAAGTTTTAAAAACTTTTAAAACGAAAGATAAAATAATAAACGTGATAAAATAATAACAAATAGAAAGATAAAGAGAAGAAACACAAATCAATTTTTTCAATTTACCACCAATACGGTAGCTACCTCTAGTCCTCTCACTTTGAAAGATTTAATCTACTAATCACCAAAAGTATTACACGTCCACTGAACACGTTCTAGTCAAACTGACTGTGTTCAAGTCTTTTCAACTTTATAATTTAGTACTGTCAAGCTGTTGAGGGCATCAGTCACTACTAGACCAAATTACAAACAATGCTTAAGATGGTTCTTGAAAAAACTCTCACACGAGAATGTTTACAAAGTATGCTCTCATAATGTATTTTATGTTTCTCAGCTCTTAGATAATACAAGGATTTTCATTAGTTGCTATATGCGACGACAATAGGTTTTTCACTTGTGTATATTACAATGACGATTACAATTCATTTTATAGAGAGCCTTTGAGTCCATTAGGGTTTCTGACTGTTGTTGTGATTGCATAAAATCAACATGTGAAATAATAACTTGTATCGAATCTTTAAAGACTTAGAATCATCAATAAAAAAATTATCCAAATTCGTCTTCGTAATTGATTTAGCGTATTTTCTTGATGGAAGTGACACAAAAATCATATGATCACATTTTTAGAGAATGTCATGTGCTTCTTAAGAGGATAAGTCCACTATGAGGAGCATATGATGTTGGCATGTTGACTTCTTATCAAAGTGTTGACTTTATCATAGTATTGACTTGAATCATTGACCAAATGATCAATTGGCCTATCAAATTTATCAGACGCATAATCACCAGAGTAAACTTGTAATTAGATTAAACAGAGGTGCATTGAGTAGAGTCATACACAGCTTCAACAAATTCTTCAAAGCATTACATTGATTTCTATGTTTATCTTATCTTTTCATCAAAGGATGAACAACTATGCCAAAACGTATTCCATGATATTTTACTGAAACTATACTTATATATGTAATATATATTACATAAATACTATTGTGTGGATACTATATATAGAGAGAATAATAAAAGTTTGGAGTGACTATTGCCACCTTCCGTCCCTAAGAAGATTCGCCTATATTTTCAGTTGCACCACATTCACATCCATTTGAGCAATTTGCATAGGATGTCAATTTGCTTTTATGAGTCCATGACGACAGTCTCATTTGAGTTTTCATGGGTACATGGATTGGAGACAATCGCTCTAAAGGAAGGCTAGACATGGGGATACGTATCTTGCTTTGCAAAGTCCCCAACCTTGAAAATATTGCAATAATATCATTTTTTTTTGTTTGTTATTTTGACATTTTTTTGAAAAATAATGCAACATATTACTCTTATTTTTATTATTCTCAAGAAAAATAAGTAAATTGAAATTCATTATGGAGACAAGACGAGAAAAAATCTCTTCATGGTAGAGAATAGAGGAAATTTATCCCACCTATATAGGTGAAAAATTTAGTTAAACTATCTAAATCATTTTTTCTTGGGTATTTGCAATATTCAAATTTTAACTTCTATCCCTACAGAGGCCGGGATGTCAGTTTTTCGGTGGTGACATTGACACTAAACTTGTGCTATACAATGTGTTGCTTTTGAAAAACGACCTAACATTTACATTATTACATAGTTTATCTATATTATAGATATTCAATTAAATTTTACCATAATTATTGATTGCCTAACACAACCCTATCTTTTTTTCAGGTTTGGGACTGACTATGTATAATAAAGTCATAAATCAATTCATGCATTTTTAATGTATTTGTTTTATCGATGCATATCCGATCATTATATAATTGGGCAAATACTAGTGGATATATTTTAGATATTAATATAAGTTAAATCATAGTGAAATATGATCGAATATATATGTAAAATATTTAATACTTTAAGTGTTATTTCAGTGATAAAAGTTTAGTTTTGTAACCTCAATGTATTTAGTTTAAATTTTTTCAGAAATAGTTGTAAATTAGTCATTAATGGTTATTTTGATTAATACATTTTTTTCCTTTTCTATTTTTTTTTAAAACAAAAAACATGTGGAAAATATTTTAAAACACTTTTAAGAGTAGGATTATAAGTCCTTTATTATGGAGAGATGTATTGAAGATAATTTCATTGCTTTGGCAGAAGTTGCTCCATCATCTAAACATAAAGAAATTAGATTTAAACGTAAAAGTTTGATTTTGAGAAATCTTTAAATAGAGTGGACAAGATATTTCTTAAGAATGATTTGTATGTTTTTTCCCTTTCTAAGATTATTACTTTGTTATATTTTACATGTCACATCGCCCTCGTCTATCTAATAGGGGCAAAACTACTTGTATCAATCGAATAATCTTTGATTGTGCTGACTTCATAATGGGCATAGAACCAATTGGGCCTTTATATATCAAGTCTTGTAGGTATTACTTTTGTATAATTAGTTACTTTACTCATCAAAGCTATATTTGGTTTAAAAAAAATCAATGAAGCTATGATTAATAGATGTCATTTGTTTAAAACTTGACATGTAAAAACTTGTTAAACCATTGAGGTTAAAATATAAACAATGAAAATAAGGACCAACAACAATCATGCACCAAAGTCTCCAGAAATACAATCAGAAAATCACATGCACTATCAAGTTAGAAAAATACCATAGTCGCAGTAGAAAAAAAAAGTACTATAGTCGCAGTAGATTCATCGTTGTCTTGTGACAAGGAAATCACATCACAACTTAAATCGATGTCTAATTGAAACAATAACAGGATAGACATTAACCACGATATGACTTACAACAAAAATAGAAGACAACGAGGGAAAACAATATTTTAAAAAAGGGTCATGCTAAAAAGTGTTTGTTATAGAAATCAAAAAGAAAATAAAGTATAACTTTTTAGTAGAAAATCACAATTTTTACAATTCTAAAGTATGATTTACACAAATTTCAATACATTTTTTCTTCATTTAGATTCATAATAAGTGCCTAAGGCATTTGTTAGCATTTTCCTTTAAAACAAGTGTATATTTCGAATTTTAGGAATGGAGGGGAGCAAAATTAACGATTTTTGCTCTGATTTTATTTTGGGGGATTTAGAGGGAGATAGACAATATAATTTAAAATTTATCCCATCCCTTGAATCAAATGTAAAACCAATAAAAATCTCTTTTATCTCTCGAATAGAAACAAACTTTTCAAAGTCATCTCTTCCCGAAATTCGTCCTTCCTTTCATTTCTTCTTTCTTTTTTTTCAAAGTCATATTTTTCAAAAATTTATACTGGCATTATTATAAAAAAAAAATATGACTTAAATTATAATAACTACTATAAAGAAAAAAAAAACTACTTTTAAATTATTTAATACTATCATTTCTAATACACACTTCATTTATTTCAAGATATTTAATATTAATAGTTAAATTATTTTCATTAAAAATAAACAATTTAATACATTATACTTATATTTTAAGTAAAATTTAAAAAATTAATTGTATTTAATCATATTTTTTAGTACCATAAAAGTAAATTTTGTAGCGAATGCAGTACGAAAGAAAAAAGGTAAACCGCGTTTTGGTGTTGCAATTCCCGTCAAGTGAGTTGACAACTTTGCCTCTTCAAAATTTTCCAGCAAATGATATGATACTAAGTACTAACCAATGACACCCACAACAACACAACCACACACCATCATCAGCATTTCACACCACAACAATTCATTCATTCATTCATTAATTCACACAATAGCAACAACCGCCACCTCATTCCCTTGTCTTGTTTCTTCAACCACACCACACCTCACAATAATAATTCCACAACACTATAAGTCAGATCCACACCCTCTCTTAAAATCACCATCATCACTATGGCAGACATAGTGAATCAACTATTAGCTAAACCGATCCAACTAGCAGACCAAGTAACCAAATCAGCTGAAGAAGTTAGTTCATCATTCAAACAAGAATGTTTAGAACTCAAATCCAAAACCCAAAAACTCGCTTCACTTCTCCGACAAGCCGCAAGATCAAGCTCCGATTTATACGAACGACCAACCCGCCGCATCATCGGCGACACCGAACAAATCCTCGACAAAGCACTCACCTTAGTCCTCAAATGTAAAGCCAACGGTCTCATGAAACGCGTCTTCAGCATAGTCCCCGCCGCCGCTTTCCGTAAAATGTCTTCCCACCTCGAAAACTCCATCGGAGACGTCTCATGGCTCCTCCGTGTCTCCGCTCCGGCGGAGGAGCGCGGCTATGAGTATCTCGGTCTTCCACCTATCGCCGCTAATGAACCAATTTTAGGTCTAATTTGGGAACAAATCGCGATTCTTCACACGGGATCCTTCGATGACCGATCCGATGCTGCTGCTTCTTTGGTTTCACTCGCACGTGACAACGACCGTTACGGAAAACTAATAATCGAAGAAGGTGGCGTTGTTCCTTTGTTGAAACTTATTAAAGAAGGTAAAAAAGAAGGTCAGGAGAATGGTGCTAGAGCTATTGGGCTTTTGGGCCGTGATTCTGAGAGTATTGAAATCATGATTCATGCTGGTGTTTGTTCTGTTTTTGCTAAGATTCTTAAAGAAGGTCCTATGAAAGTTCAAACTGTTGTTGCTTGGTCTGTTTCTGAACTTGTTTCAAAGTATCCTAAATGTCAAGACCTTTTTGCTCAACATAATATTGTTAGGTTGCTTGTTAGTCATATTGCTTTTGAAACTGTTCAGGAACATAGTAAATATGCAATTGTTAGTAATAAGCCAATTTCTTCTATTCATGCTGTTGTTATAGCTAGTAATAGTAATAATGACTTTCATTCTAATGATGTCAAGGAGAACCAAGATCAAGTCAAAATTAGGATGCCACATCCTTTAGGTGATAAGTCCACTAATCAAATGCATAAAGTGGTGGCCAGTACTATGGCAATGCATGCTGCTAATAAGCAACAACCTAATGAAGGAAATGAAGTGAGTCTAAGTCAAAATTCTCAACCTCAGCTGGTGGTTAGTCATACCAATGGGAATGGGAACGCGAATGCCAACGCGAAGCATAGTAGTTATTCTTATTCGGGAATTAACATGAAGGGAAGGGAACTTGAGGACCCTGAGAGTAAGGCTGAACTCAAAGCGATGGCAGCGAAAGCGCTTAGGTTTCTAGTGAAGGATAACTCGGGGATTTGTCGAAGTATAACAGAATCAAGGGCTTTGTTATGTTTCGCTATTTTACTTGAAAAGGGGCAAGAAGAAGTGAAGTACAATTCTGCCTTGGCGTTGAAGGAGATTACTGCTGTGGCGGAGAAAGATCCTGAATTGAGAAGATCGGCGTTTAAGCCGAATACTCCTGCTTGTAAAGCAGTTGTTGATCAAGTGCTTGATATTATTGGTAAAGAAGATAAGAGACTTTTGATTCCTTGTATTAAGGTTATTGGGAGTTTGGCGAGGACATTTAGAGCAACTGAGACAAGGATAATTGGTCCGTTGGTTCGACTTCTCGACGAAAGAGAGGCTGAAGTATCGAGAGAGGCTGCAGACTCACTCGCGAAATTTGCCTGCAATGATAACTACCTCCACCTTGATCACTCCAAGGCAATTATAAGCTCCGGTGGTGCGAAACACTTGGTTCATCTTGTGTATCTTGGGGAGCCGGCGGTTCAATATTCAGCCTTGAAACTGCTAGCTTATATTGCATTGCACGTGCCAGACAGTGAAGAACTTGCCTGGGTTGAGGTTCTTGGAGTTCTTGAATGGGCATCCAAGCAACCTAACAGGACTCAGGACGAAACCATTGAAGCATTGTTGCAAGAATCGAAGAGTAGGCTGGAGCTTTACCAGTCTAGAGGTTCAAGAGGGTTCCAAAAACTACATCAATAGGATGAGTAATTAGTTGTTGTCCAAAAAAAAAGTAAGTGTAATTAGTTGGTGTTGGTGGTGGTTTGAGGTTTTTGAATGATTTGCATCTTGTCTATTGTGTTCGCGAGTGTATATACAATCAATTATCTTCTTGAATTGTTCTCACTAATCTTTTGTCATTGTGTCTTTGTAAAAAGCTCTAGATTGCTCTATGCTTCAAGTTCATTAGTATAGGAAATCAAGAATATTGCAGGAGTTGATGAAGAAGCTGCACTCAGAATCAGAAGCAAAATCAACAATCTATGGCAGATTAGAAAATGCAGTTAAAACAAGTGGAAAATGGTACGAGTCAACCAGGGTCAAAAGACTGCTTAGCTGAAAAAACAGTGGTGGGTAATGCCACATTTTTATGGTTGAAACTAAACTATTACTCATTTAGAGACGGAAAGAGTAAAATTTACTAGTGAACTTTTTTTTACTCTGGAAGTTATAGTCATCTGTCATATGGGTTTCAATGTAACTATACTAACATTTGCTTATTTTCTATAATTGCATTAGATGTTTGTTAGATTTTCACAATTAAGAAATTTGATTAGATATTTGTTAGGTTTTCACAATTAAGAAACTATTTGATATGACATATAGCTCACCAAAGTTGCCTTGTTTATTTTATAGTCATCATTTTTGGAAGGCATACAGCAAAAAATTGCAAAAAGTATCTTAGTTAGGAATATATCACATAACATATGCAAAAAAAAAAGGAATGGCCATAAGGCTATAACGCGCCTTAAAAGATTCTTTGAATAGAAAAGGAACCAAGAGCTGTACACCACATATATAAACATATATAAGTTGCAATCAATTTTTAAGAAACTCACTACTAAAGAGAGGTATAAGACCAAAGATAAGAAAGTGGCACGGTATCTTTAAAGGCAAGAAAAACCGTGAGGATACCAAAGGGAAACGATTCTACCAGACAATTGAGGTACTCATCAAGTCTTCAATACATCAAGGGAAAAAGTGATCAAGCTTGATATAGAGTTTTAAATGACAGCATTCATTGAGAAATTAATAAGTTAGTACATTTTTTTCTCGCTTGTCTAGGACTAACTAACCCATGCCAAGCTCCCTATACAATAATACAACAACGTTAAACTATTGTTTTGCTACTTGATATATAAGTAGTTTTGGTTTACATGAATCACTCACAGTATCAAGACCACCAAATTGGCATTACAAAAATTGCAGGAATTTATCTTAAGTAACAAGTGGAATCCAAGTCATTAACACTCCAATACCGCAAATTTTATCGATTCATATGGCAGAAAAAATAATATGAAGTTAATTTTCTACGCTCTATCATTCAACAATGAGCGAATGAGTTAAAAAGACCAGGATTTAACGACGATTTAAATTCTGACAAAATAAAAATTTACTAACTTAACTGATCATACTAACATTTGTCTATAATGAAAAGAAAGGAAAAAAAAAAAAACACTACAATTGTGTAATGCTACCCCACTTTCACTCCTTTTTCTATTTGGAACTTGGTACTCAAACATTGATTGACACAAAGATCATACTAAGCTAACATGTTCACGTGTACACATTCGTTTAAGTGCATTTTCTAATCATGTTGATTGGAAATCTAATCACAAACCATGAGAGTGAGTCTCCCACCAAAAAAAAACTACCATTTATTAGAGAAAATGTTCCTCGCACCTAGAATCTGAATCCAACGTGGACCGAAACAACATTGGATTCGATTGTGATGACCACAAGTGAATATTATCAAGCAAAACTCATCGTACCCATGTTTTATTTCCGACCCTATCCTCATACAGTTTATGTGAAACAAATTTAAGGCATCTATGCAATTGGGATTTCATATAATTTAAAAAGAATTTTTAGGATGAAAAAATCTGAAGTATTCAATTTTGATTTTTTACTTAATTTAAACGAGTCTTATGGTATTCAAGTATTGAATTTACAGCTTTAAAAAAAATCTTATTGTATTAAACAAATTTCAAACTTTAATAGATTGTTTTCATAATAGATTGCGTTGGGATATTTACTTAATTTTAAATATAAATTTTTTTCTACCACAGGAAATTTATATTAATTCTCATTTTGGTGAGTAAATTTTGCACGCACCTCAGATATTAGATGAAACACACACGCCATAAAGAAAACGATCTCAGTCAGACACTCATTTTTTATTATTGGTTTTCTATTTACAAGAGAGATGAGTGGTTTGCATTTATGTATGTGACATAAAGGGTATTTATTATCCTACATTTTAAGGAAGTTCCACTTCATTTCTTCAATAATCTAGATACATTTATTCACCGTTTGGAAGACATCTCTCAAATTTCAACCACATGTGTTTGTTTTTATTGTTGTTTGCCAATTCTAATAGATTTTCCAACAAATTTCCTATTTCTTTATAGTGTGTTTGGATAAGTACCTTAAAATTCTACATAATTTAAATGTTTTAATTTAATTTATTTTTAAATTTTATTGTTTGAATAAATAATTTATTCTTTTAAATTTGGGATATTTTTTATAAATTTCATAAATTTTTGGGTAAAAATAAAAACTAAATTTAGGCAACATAATGAAATTTTGAAAAAATTGAGTGACTATTTTGTAAATTTTTAGGGATCAATTTAAAAATTGGAAAACTTATAGGGAATAATTTGCAAAAAATAAAAAGTATAGAAATTAATATGCAAATTTTGTAATATATAAGATTAAAATTAGAAATTTAAATTTTTTTATAGAAATAATTTCATGATTCATATTTTGTAAAATAAATAGAGACTTTAAAAAATTATTAGATTCTATATAATATTTAAAATTATTTAAATTTAATTTCGACAAAATATCTCATAAAATATTTTTATTTTAAAAATCCATTAAATTTGTTATTCAAACCAGTTAATTTACATTGAAGGATTCAAATTCTTTTAAAAAATTAGATTCTCTTAAAAAATTATCTCTTCCAAACACATTCTTGATATATTTTTATCTCTCTTGCCTATCTAATCTTTGTCTTTTCTAACATTTCTTTATTTCTTTTATATCTTTCTCTCTCGTTATTTCCTTTTCTCATTCTTTGTCTTTATTTTTTTTTAATGCATTTAAACATTTCTCATATCCCTAGGTATCTCTCCATTCTCCTCAGCACAAGTAACGAATCAAAGTAAAATGATGTGGACAAGATTTGATTTGGGAATCCAAGAAGATCCAACAAGGTCAAGATATGGAAAAGGAGATATTATAGAGAGGTATGCATCCCTCTAGCCCTACTAGCATTTTTAAGACTCTTTTTTAAATATTTTGATGAGATCTGGTTGAAAAGTCCGAAGAAGTGCGAACGAGTCCGAAAAAGCACGAAAATAACAATAAACTAAATGTTTTAAAACTATAAAAGATTTTAACACCTATATATCTATTAAAAATCTTAAGATATTAGGTATATGGATCATCTATTTTATATATATTCAAGATTAACTCATTCATACGTTTATTGGCTACACCAGCATAAAGAATTTCGATACAAAAATCCAATATCAATATCCACTTTCGCTCCCTCGTTAAGCTAAACCATGACTTTGATACCACTTGTTGAGAAGTTCAGGGAGTTTCGAGACCAACAACGAGTCGAATGCTTCAAAATCTACAAGAGATTTTGATATTACATATCTACCCAAAAATCTTAAATCATTAGGTATATAGACTATCTATCTTATATCCAAGATTTAACTCATTCATAATCGATTTAGAACTTAACCAATTACACTTAAATTCAACATTATGATACTATTATAAACAAAAGTTTACTTAGAGAATTTTCAATGATATAATTTTTTTAACGATATAATTTTATAGTTTTAAGTGGGACCATGAATTCAAAGTTTATTATAATCCCTCATGTTTTACTAAAATATGAGAATTCAACACTAAGTTTTTTAACTTACAAATGTCATACGTCTCTCTTTAATATCTCGTATTTTTTTTCTCACTTTTACACTTCTAAATGCAAAAAAAAAAAAAAGAAATCTATCTAATATAATATAAAAAAGTTTGGTGCTCTATAAATTATCAAATTGTCTATTGTTTGCATTGCTAACACATCATCAGTTGTGCACTCATTTAGCCTCTAACTAATTTAATTCAACCGCAACATTGTCATGAATTTTATGACCAACACATATCAACTTTATTTGTCTTTTACCATTGCACTAATGAATCATTATACGACACTATTCGTTTTCTTCTCATCCACGTTTCAACAAAAAAAAAAAAAAAAAATCAATCTCACTTGCTACGAAACATACATAAGCTTTCTTCTACTCCTACTCTGACTCCATTTTTATTTTTCTTTCTCTATTCATATGAAAATTGTTTCATGCATTACATTTTGTTAGATTTTCTTTCCAAAAGACTGTTTCTTCTATATTGTCTCCATGTTTATCTTTTTTCATTTCTTGTATTACATTTTATGTTGTCAATTTTTTTTTATTTTTTTGAACTCTTTGTTTTCCGTTATTATTGCTCAAATTTGTATACTTCATCTTCAATTTCTTGTATTTTTTCATTCTATTTGCCGCGGACTAAAATTTCGAGTGTTTCTCTAATTCAATGGAATCGCCACCAAATTTATTTTAAAATAGGGAAAATATTGGAAAACCCTTAAAAATAGAAAATAAAATTAAAAAAATGGTCTTTAAAACCAAATTTTGAGTTCGACAGTTGATTGCGTATGGAAGGTATTAGAACAACGATTATTATTATTACTATTATTATTATTATTATTATTATTATTATTATTATTATTATCATTTTAATTATGATTTTGGAATAAATGTGTTCAAGGAAAAAAAAACAAAAAAAAATAATTTTTTTTAATGTGCTTGACAAAAATGCGATCTTGCTCCTACGTATCTCCCAGTGTGACGAAGAAATCAAAGCTACGTAGTTCTTAGGTAGAAAATGTTGATGTGTTTTTTTTTTACGAAAATGAGTTTTGTTATACTTAAAAATATTTTGACAACAAAAGAAAATAATTTGTCTGACTTAAGAAAATACTTTAAAATACGAGTTTTATGACTATCAAGCGGTACAACTTGTGTCTCAAAAACTCAAAGAATAAAAAGATATTTCATCTAATTAATCTTTTTAACAATATTTTAAATTATTTTTCGGTTTATATATGAAAAAAAACACCAAGTTGTACAATATGTGTTTTAACAACTCAAAGATAAAAAATAATACCACATCAAATTTAAGTCCATTTTAGATTAATTCATTAAGATAAATAAATAAATAAAGAGAGTTTTAGGACTATCAAGTTGTATCACTTGTGTACTAACTCAAAGATTAAAAGATGTCACATCTAATTAATTTTTCAAAATTCGATTATAAATTATCTTTGCTTTTTTTTTTATAAATAAAATAAAATAAATTGATGTTAAATATTAAATAAGTTTAAATAATTCTATGAAATAAAGTCAGTAGTAAACATAAAAAAAAAATCGTAAAAAAGATACATAGACTTGTAATATAATCTATTAAATAAATAAACATTTTAATAATTGAAAAAAAAAACATATTCAAATGTAAGCTCTTTCAAAATAACTTTTAAGTAAATAAGTGATTGAAACAAAACTTATTTTTATATTAAATAGCACAATCCAAAGTTAAAAACAAAAAAACGATTAATACCATTTATAAATAAAATAAATGATGTTTATTATCATTTAATTACATCCATAATTATTTATAATAAATAGAAATTAAATGAAAATTGTAGCAGAATTTTTATTAATTAAATGAAATAAAGTGATGGAAATATAAGTTATTGGCAAGGCTATAATGACTAGCTAGCATAGCAAAGCAATGTTAAGTCCAACCAGTCTGGCAAGCGATCAAAGCAAATGTTAAGTCCGAACAGCCTAGCGAACGGTTCAAATAGGCTGACATAAAGCAAAATGTGTTTGAAAAGATGGCGTAAAGGGAAACCGCAACTGAGCATCCATGGTAAAAGAACAAATCCAATTTTAAGCTTTATTAACACAATAAAAAATGATTTCAACCAAAAACAAACATCCACACAAACAAAACAAAATTCCATCTTTCAAATAAATTAAATCTAGTTTCAAATTTTAGCTTCCAATCTAAGCATCAAACATGAAGATAATGAGAAGATATATGCCTTTTCAGATACCGATGAAACAGAGACGGTGGTTCGCGGTGGAAGTTGAAACGACGGTGATGCTTTCTGTTTCTTCTTCTTTTTCTTCTTCTCTTTCTTTTTATGTGTTTTCCATCAATATTAATCTCAGATCCCTCCTCCTTTTTCTTTTTGAAATTTGATAGGGCGTATTTATAGAGTTTTTTTTATCTGTTTAGTTGCTTTCTTGTTTGCCTTGGTCCTTCTCCATCAATGTCCTATTTGATGTTTGGTTTTCTTTGCTCATCATCTGCATTTTTCTGCACCTTTGATGCCTTCATAATTTTAGATTATTTGTTCTGATCTGTTCATTGCTGAGCTTTTATTTGTCTTTTAGTTTCTTTTTTTTTTAAACTAAAAAATTTGTCTCTTTGTTCTTATCATGTGTGCAAAGGGTGACTAGTAAAAAAAAATATTTTTTTGTTTCTCGAATTAATTACAAAGCAAAGGCTGGTGCCTCAACCATGACATTGTATCAGGAACAGAAAGGCAACAGTAAGGATAGCAACAAAACAGAACCAAAGCAGGCTGGCTTAATTTGGTTTAATTTGATTGTAATTGTAAATTAAAATTGTATTTTGAGACATAATGAAATTATTTATTGTAATTATTTTTATTTACTTTTTTAAATACATATTTCCTTTTTTTGAGTTATTTTCCTTTTTGATTTACTTGGACAAAAAAAATTGGGGTAATACAGCTGCCCCTATTTAATTATATTTTACTTGAAAAATATGAAAATATGAATAACAAAGGTATTCGTTTTCATGTTATAAAAGATAAGTAAATATGAGGACCTAAATTTTGTCCAATAACAAACACATGTTTTAAAGTGTCCTTGAAATGTTAAAGTGGGAATGATGCAAAAAAAAATTGAGATGTGCAAAATGATCGTCTTCGGATTAATTACCGATGCATAGGTCGATAGAAATAAAAATGATCGTCTTCGGATTGGTTATCGATGCGTAGATCGACAGAAATAAAGGTGATCGTCTTCAGATTGGTTACCGATATGTGGATCTATAGAAATTAAATATGATCGTCTTCGGATTGGTTACTGATGCGTAGATCTATAGAAAAAATGATCGTCTTCGGATTGGTTACCGATGCGTAGATCTATAGAAATGAAAGTGATCGTCTTCGGATTGGTTACCGATGCGTGGACCTATAGAAATTTAAAAATGATCGTCTTCGGATTGGTTACCGATACGTAGATCTATAGAAATGAAAATGATCGTCTTCAGATTGGTTACTGATGCGTAGATCCAACCTTGAAGGTAGATAAAGAGGGAGAATAAGTGCATGATACTTGCAATTCGAACGATAAGGTATGAACGATTCATGCCTGCGTTATGCATTGAGTATAGGTAAAGTGTCAATGAAGATGCATGGATCATGTGAGCGTGAGTAAATTATGCATGATTTATGTGTGTCATGCATTATAGATAAATTTTTGTTCTTTTCTTTGATTCCCCGATCCTTATGCTCTTTTCTGTCCCAAGATTCAAGGGATGAATAAAGACAAATATTGTTTCCACATGATGACTCTTCGTATCTATCGAATAAACTTTTTTTAGGCGAAGCAAAAATCCATTGTTTAAAATGACTACCCTCATTATTTTTCACACACTCATATATCTTGAGAATCAAACGAGTTCCCGTGTATATATTTTCAAGTGTCAAAATATTTAAAATATTTTTATATTTTCACATATTTCAAATTCCAACATTTATTATTATAAAACAAAATTTTGAATCAATAGAACACTCAATCATGAAACTAGATTGGTATATAAAGAGTGTAACATACAACATTTAATGACAATATTAGAAAACGTACATTCGTTACATTGAAAACAAAACAATTGAGGTATGGGTTACAATGTGGGGACGAGTATGTTTAATTTAGGCGGAGGCATAACAAACGCTAGTCATTCTTGTAATTTAGGAATCCTAATAATCAGCTTCCAAGAATAATAATTGCCCCACTTTGAAGTGCTTGATTTTTTTTTATCCCTAACTTTTGCATAGACCGCTCCTCCAAGTTTCCAATCCATCGGGATGCTCTAATTTTGCCTAGGTCGCCTTTTCAGGTTTTCAACCTAGCGAACCCATTTTTTTTAAGCATAATATTTTTGACTGCATTTGAATTTACTAGAAGTGGAAGGTCATCTCCATCCATTTCTGCGAGTATTAAAGCTCCCCTAGAAAAAGCTTTTTTCACAACGTATGGTCCTTCGTAATTCGGGGTCCATTTTCCACGAGCATCTTTTTTTATGGGCAATATTTTTTTTAACATTAAGTCCCCTTCTTGAAACTCTCGAGGACAGACTTTTTTCTCGTATGTCTTTTTAAGTCTTTTTTGATATAGTTGGCCGTGACATAGAGCTATCATTCTTTTTTCTTCTATGAGATTTAATTGGTCAAATCGTGATTGAGCCCACTCAGCCTCTTCTAGTTTTGTTTCCATCAAGACTCTGATCGAGGGAATTTTAACTTCAATGGGAAGTACCACTTCCATTCTATATACCAATGAGAAAGGAGTTGCCACTGTTGAGGTACAAACATAGGTTCTATCGCCATGTAATGCAAAGGGAAGCATTTCATGCCAATCCTTATATGTCCCCACCATCTTTTGTATGATCTTCTTGATATTCTTATTTGCTGCTTCTAAAGTCCCGTTCATTTTTGGACAATATGGCGAAGAATTATGGTGTTGAATTTTGAAACTATCACACAACTCTTGCATCATTTTGTTAAATTAGTCGCGTTATCAATGATTATCTTGTTTGGCAAGCCATATCGACAAATCAATTCTCTTTTGATGAATTTGACAACCACACTTCTCGTCACATTGACATAAGAAGCGACTTCAACCCATTTTATGAAATAATCAATAGCTACCAGGATAAACCGGTGACCATTGGAAGCTTTGGGCTCGATGAGTCCAATAACATCCATTTCCCAATTTGAAAATGGCCATGGTGATGTTAAAACATTCAAAGAGGTGGACGGTACATGTATTTTATCTGCATATATTTGACATTTATGATATTTTTTTACGTAACTAAAGCAATCAGATTCCATAGTCAACCAATAATAGCCAGCCCTCAAGATTTTTCTTGCCATTGTGTGTCCATTTGCATGAGTTCCAAAAGAACCTTCGTGAACCTCTTGAATGATCTTTTCTGCTTCTGCTTTATCCACACATCTGAGGAGAACCATATCATGATTCCTCTTATAAAGCACATCTCCATTTAAGAAGAAGTTCATTGACAACCTCCTCAAAACCATCTTGCCGTTCTCTGAAATACCTGATGGATATTCCTTATTCTTAACATAGGATTTGATATCATAAAACCATGGTTTTCTATCAAGCTCTTCTTCTATCGATAAGCAATATGTTGGCTTATCCTTTTGTTGAATTTTTATGACTGGCACATCCTGACCGACGTTTATTTTGAACATTGATGACAATGTGGCCAAGGCATCAGCCAATTGGTTTTCTTCTCGAGGAATATGGTGAAAAGTGATATGCTCGAAGTTTTCTACCGATTCTTTGATATGTGTATGATACGAAATCAATTTGGAATCTCGAGTTTCCCACTCTCCTTTTGTTTGATGGATAACCAAAGATGAGTCTTCATATACCTCAAAAACTTTTATCTTTGACTCAATGGCTGCTTTAATGCCAATGACACATGCCTCATATTCTGCAATATTGTTTGTGCAATCAAAACACAATCTAGTCGTAAATGGAGTGAACTAGTTCTTCAGAGAAATCAAAATTGCCCCAATTCCATGACCTAACGCGTTAGAAGCACCATCAAACACCATCGTCCATTTTTCTTTATCAGGTGATTCATTCTCTTCAAATAAAGTCATGATGCCTTCATCGGGGAATTCACATTGCATTGATTGATAGTCTTCTACAGGTTGTTGGGCCAAATACTCTGCTAGGGCACTTCCTTTTATAGCTTTTTGTGTAACGTATATCAAGCCGTATTCTGATAACAACATCTGCCAACGGGCAATCCTTCCAGTAAGAGCAAGTTTCTCAAAGATATACTTAATTGGGTCCATTTTAGACACCAATCAAGTTGTATGACATAACATGTATTGCCTCAACCGACGAGCAGCCCATGTTAATGCGCAACATGTTCGTTCAAGTAGTGAATACCTTGTTTCACAGCTGGTGAACTTTTTGCTCAAATAATAAATAACATGTTCTTTCTTACTAGATTCATCATGCTGCCCCAATACACAAACCATTGAATCATCAAGTACTTTCAGATACATAATAAGCGGTTTTCCAAGAACTGGAAGCACTAATATTGGAGGTTTTGACAAGTATTGCTTAATCTTTTCGAAAGCTTTTTGACAATTATCATTTCATTCAACCTTTTGGTCTTTGCGCAACAACTTGAAAATTGGCTCGCATGTAGCGGTGAGATGCGATATGAATCTGGCAATGTAATTCAATCTGCCCAAAGTAATTCAATCTGCCCAAAAAGCCGCAAACTTCTTTTTCCGTGCGTGGAACGAGCATTTCTTGTATTGCTCTTACTTTATCTAGATCCACTTCTATCCCTTTTTGACTAACGATAAACCCAAGTAACTTGCTTGATCTTACACCAAAAGTGCATTTAGAAGGGTTTAAACGAAGTTTGAACTTCCTTAGTCGCATAAACAACTTTTGAAGGTTAATAACATGGTCTTCTTCGGTCCGAGATTTTTCAATCATATCGTCCACGTAAACCTCTATTTCCTTATGCATCATGTCATGAAATAAAGTTATCATTGCTCTTTGATAGGTTTCCCCGATATTCTTCAATCCAAATGACATCACTTTATAACATAAAGTTCCCCATTGTGTGATGAATGTAGTTTTCTCCATATCTTCGGGAGCCATCTTGATTTGATTATACTCTGAGAAACCATCCATGAAGGAGAAAAGAGAATATTGAGTAGTGATATCTACCAGGACATCAATGTGAGGCAAAGGAAAATCGTCTTTTGGACTACCTTTTTTTAAATCCCGATAATCAACACACATTCGAACCTTTCCATCTTTCTTTGGAACCGGAACAATATTAGCAATCCATTGAGGATATTTTGCCACTGCTAAAAAACCAACATCAAATTGTTTTTTGATCTCTTCTCTAATTTTAAGTGACATATCAGGCCTCATCCTCCTCAATTTTTGTTTAATTGGAGCACATTCAGGCTTGAGTGGTAGCTTGTGTTCAACTATGTTAGTATCTAGCCCAGACATATCCTGGTACGACCATGCAAAGACATCCATAAAGTGAAATAAAATTTTAACCAACTTTTCTCGTTCACTTTCTTTCATAGACATGCCAATTTTAACTTCTTTCTTATCATGTTCAGTCCCTAAATTGATCACCTCAACAAGTTCTTGATAGGGTTGGATTATCTTAGCTTCCTGTTCAATTAACCTTTCTAGTTCTGGGGGAGGTTCGCAATTGTCTTCACAATCCTTGTCAGCATGATTAATTGGGTGTTCAAAATTACAAGAAAGTGTTCTAGCGCTGCTATTTTCAACATATTCATTTTCGACTATGCATGGTTTAAATTAAGAAGAAAAAAGAAATATGAATAAAGATTTCCAAAAAAGAAAAGAGAAAAACAAAAACAATTGGAGAATTCAAAAATGCATTTATTAATAATAAGTACGGAATTGAAATACATGTGCCCTATTAGTTATCCTTATAGCCTTGGGCAGAGCAAAAGGAGTTAAAATACATAATTACTTTGAACATGAATTAACAAACACAGGAAACTCGATGATCTTTCAATTATTGAGATTGGTATTTTGAGAACAAGGGTACACCAATTTGAGGGTATCATCATCAACAAGATCATTTTCCACAGCAGCCACTTGATCAGCATATATTATTCTGGCGCTTTGATGAATGTCACAAATAAGGATCTTTTGTGAATTTGGTACCCGGTTTTCCCAACGAGCTAGCTTGCTTTTTCGTTTTTCTTTTACAACGTACTCTTGATCAGCTTTGGTAGGTACATATCACAACCCGTACTTATCCTTCTTTTCTGGTATTTCTATCAATTTCCCAAATTTACAAAAGCTCCTCCTTCCAACATGGATTTTGTAGACTTCAATGATGTGGTAGATAGTTTTGGTTCTTTTAAACGAAATCCTTCACCTATGAAGACAACATTGGCGATTTCTAATGCTTGGAAAGAAGTCTTTATGGCTTCATCTGCTTCTTCAATATATCCCGTAGAAGATAGATGACTCACTATCATATCTTATTCCCCATATATTATCACCAGCTTATTGTTCACTATAAACTTTAGCTTTTGATGGAGAGTGGATGTCACTGCTCCAGCAGCGTGAATCCACGGTCTCCCTAAAAGGCAACTGTACACCAGTTTAATATCCATAACTTGGAAGGTTATTCCAAAGTTATGGGGTCTAATTTGAATCAGCAGGTCAATCTCACCAACAACTTGTCTTCTGGATCCATCAAACGCTTTCACCACCATAGCACTCGGCTTCAAACAAGCTCCATCAACAAAAAGTTTTGAAAGTGTCGATATCGGCATGACATTTAACGATGAACCGTTATCAACTAGCACTCGTGCAAGAATATGATCATGACACCTTACAGAGATGTGTAGTGCTTTATTATGCTCCATCCATTCAACTGGTAATTCGACATCGCTAAAACTCAACCCGCTACTGGCGGTGATATTACCGACAACCCCATCAAACTGGTCCACAATAATATCATGAGTAACATGGGCCTCATTTAAAACTTTCATCAATGCTCTTCTATGCGCTTCGGAGTTTAATAATAAAGAATGAACATATATCTTAGAAGGGGTTTGATTTAGTTGATCTACCACCTTATACTCACTTTGCTTGATAAACTTCAAAAATTCGTTAGCTTCTTCTTCAGGCACTGTCTTTTTGCAAGTTTCTAATCCTTTTATGGCATGATACACAACCTCTTTCTCTTTTTCTCCATGACCTTCCTTTTTCCTTAGTTGTTCAGGAGTGTATACTCGACCACTACGGGTCATCCCGCCAATCCCTGAAATATTGTTGATATCAGTACCTTGAGGCTTAAAGATATCACATGATTGATGATTTACTAAATGGAGTGTGACTTCATAACTCCATAGAACCGCTTTTTTATTTTCATAAGGAAAAGAGGTTGGTGCTTGAACAATTATTGCATTTTTCCCACTATGAGTTTGCTTAGGATTCTCTTTTCTATATAGGATTTCCAATGGTCTTGGAAAAGATCTATTTTTTTCCATGCATGGCTCTATGGTCGATACATAATCATCTTTTGTGTACTAGTCTATCTCTTCTTTAATGAGATTGACATCAACATCTCAGTGACCCGACAAAGGATTATTCCCTACGTTGGGATCGTCTTCCTTGAAGGTAAGCCATTTTGAATTACTCAATTCTTGCACTTTAGTTTTTAAGGCTTGACAATCTTCGACGGAATGCCCCACGGCTCCGGCATGGTATTCACATTTGGCGTTTGGATTATACCATTTCAGAAATGGTGGTTCTAGAGGTTTCATTGGCCTTAGAACTACCATTGACTTTTGAAGTAAGTGAGGCAACAATTGGATGTACGTGACGGGAATTGGGTCAAAACGGGTTATCCTTTTTTCTCGATATACAGGTGGTCTGTAATGATTTGAGATTGGAGTTTGGTTCCATTGACTTTGTTGGGAAAATGCGGTATGTGGTGGTTGATAAATAGGTGGTCTTGAAGGGTAATATTGAGGATATGAAGCTTGTGTGGTTGTGGCTACATATGGATAAGGTCAGAAAAGTTTGATGACATACTCCCAATCATCTTATCATAAAAAGGCGACTGGAGAGTATCCATAAACATACCAACCATTTCTATTTCAGATAAAGGAAGTTCTACTTGTGATGCCATTTCCCTCCACCATTGTTCGTATTCTTTGAAAGCTTCGTTGTCCTTTTTCAATGAATTTTGCAATTGCATCCTATCAGGGGTCATGTCAATGTTGTACTTGTATTGTTTCAAAAAGGCATCAACTAGGTCTTTCCATGAACGAATTTGATTTCGCTCGAGATGAATATACCAACTTAATGATGCCCCACTCAAATTGTCTTGGAAAAAGTGAATGAGAAGTTTATCGTTATGAGTATGAGAAGCCATTTTTCTGCAATACATAATTAGATGATTTTTAGGACATGTGTTGCCTTTGTATTTTTCAAAGTCAGGAACCTTGAATTTTGGAGGGATAGTCACATCAGGAACCAAACACATGTCGAAAGATTTGAGACCATAAACATTATGCCCCTCAATTGCTTTTAAACGTTCTTCTAAGACATGAAGTTTTTCCTTTGATTGTGTATCATCTCCAATGTGAGGTTGATGCCAATTCCCGTTAGCATCAAAAGGGGGCACTTGAGGTACACTATATGAAATATTTTATGTGGGTATAGTGTTTTAGGGTGGCACATAGCCCAGATGAGGTGGGATTTGTGATTGGTTTAAGTTTTGAGGATTGACAGCTGAGTGGTTTTGGTTATTTTCTATGGGGTTGATGACTATAGGAGGAGTATAACCATGTGGGAGACCATATATAGGAAATTGCATAGCTGTTGTGCGGAATTGTTGGTTAGTCGGGGTAAAACCCGGTGGATGAGAATGGGTAGTTTGGTGTTCTTCATTTACAATAGGAGGATCCCCATCTGTATTCTCCTTCCTTGCCAAAGTATGTATAGCTTCCAAGATTCGATCGACCTTTTCCTTCAGTTGGTTGACATCCGCTCTCATCACCTCTTGGTTTTGCTCGAGTTCATCCATGATCTTGGAATTCTCGTGTGTTCGATAAGGGGGTCGGGGAAACAGCTTTATTGTTTTTTTTATGTTTTTTTTATTAAAAAAAATAATAAATAAATCAATAAAATTTATATGAGTATTAAAATATGAATGTGATGGAAATGAAATAAATTAGTTAATTATGATAGTTGGATAGTGGGGAATCATGTGCCTTAGGTAATAGCAAGAACAAATTATTAGTGAAGAAAATATGAGGACTGGAAATCAAAATAGAAAATCCTTCATTGATAAGAAAAAGAGTACATCATATTCAAATTAAAAACTACATTGACTATGGGATTTCATTCTTCTCTTTTAATAGGACAACCAATCTTCTCCTCCAATTCTTCTATCAAATTTTTGCAATATTCAACGAACTTGTAGACTTTGATTGGAGTATTCAACGGATGCATTACCGCATCAATCTCTCTTAGATGCTTTGGAATTTTTAAGACTGTTTGATTAGCTAGCATCGCCAATTTTGAAAAGTAGTCTTTCCAATGTCTTCCTTTATCTTTCAGCTCTTTATAGATCTCTTGATTCTTTAATTGACCTAGCAACACCATAAACCGATCCTCCCAATATAAGGTTTCATCCTTTAGGTCACTATAGATCTTTTCTTGGTAATCAATGTAATTCCTTAGCTCACTAGAATTCTCCATTTCTATTCTTAGTGCGTCTTGATATTTTGAGAGTAGTTCTTCAATTTCTTCTTTGTGTTGCCTCTCATTCCTTACTTGACTCTCATACTCAGCTACCATTTCTTTCAGTTGTTTCTTTAAATCTTCAAACTCTTTTTTTATCTTCTTTTCAGAGCTTGCAGATTTTGTCCACAACTGCTTCCACATATAGGTCTCTTCGATAGCTGCATTCTTTTCTTGCTTTCGCACATCTAACTCTTCATTTGCACCTCTCAAACAATCTTGTATGTCAAATTTATTTTCTTTTTCAATTTTCAACATCTTGTTACTTCTTTCAATAAGCTTACTTTTACATGTGTTTTCTGATTGTAAGCTCTCGTTCTCTTGGGAGACTTTTTCTAACTTCGCTTGTAGCTCTTTTTTCTCCTCCTCAGATTTCAACAATAATGCTTTGAGTTCTCGTATTTCTTCATTGGTGGAAAGGGTAGGTTTAGATATTTCCTAATCACTCGAGGGTGTATTGTGGAAAGGCAACTTGATTTCTTGGGTTCTATTTTTTACCCATTGTTGATAGGGTTCTTTTGTGCTGCAACTTCTGCATCCAAGTTCTTTTCCTTTTCTGATGATCTTTTCCCAAGCTCGACTTATCCTTCGCAACATCGGCGGGTCTACTATACCCGTATTGTGTAAAATAAAAGCTTCCAACGACTTATCATCTGGTTTTTCCAACATAGGGTTGCCCAGCTGTCTCAAAGCTACCGCCGGATTGTAATTAATACATCATTTGGTTCCCATGAGAGGCACATTTAGGAAATCTCCGCATTGACATATTACTTCTTCCACCCCTTATTTTCTGTGATACCATGAAATTGTGTCTCCAGTAAGGCTAACTATACTTTGAGCTCATTCACGACTATCTTTAATTCCAATATGACACCCTTTTCTTAAACATATGAAACCTGAACCAGGTGTACAACACTGGAACACAACATAAAATTATTCCCCTTTTCTTCTCGTGTCGCATATGCAGAGAGTAGTATACATCAGCAACAATCGCGGGAACTAGGTTTTGTTTATGTTTGTTAAAAACTAAGAAGACATTGATAGCAGCAAAATCAATAAAATTATCAAGGTTTGGGAATAAAACTATACCATAGATAATTAGAGCCAAAACATCTATAAAAGCAGTCCATTCTTTTTTAACGGCTAAATCGTGGCACTTTTGCTATAGATATTTTCTTGAAAAACCATGAATGGCTATTTTTTCTTCTTTTGTACTTGTCAACTCTCTTATGTCGATTTTCAACACTTCAGAAACTGCATCCAAACTTGGTGGTTGCCCAGTATATCGATAAGAATTTCCTTTCTCTAGGGAATAACCCAATATTCGCTCAAATTCCTCTAACGTTGGGGTCAACTGAAAGTCTTGAAAGGTGAAACATCTTAAGAGAGGGTCGTAGTACTGAGCCAATGCCGTGAGTGCCCCTATTTGCACATTTACTGTCAAGAGATTTAGGATCTTCCCATATTTGCGAAAGAAACTCTCACGTTGTATAGTTTTCATTTGATTGCTAACGTCTCTTAAACTTTTCAAATTAGGTTGTTTGAACTTTAAAAGTAAAGTTTTTCTCTTTTCCAATCCCATTGTCCACTTTAATTTAACACGTGACTAAGGTTCTTATGATTCCCCAACAATCCTGAAAATAGATGCAAAATGCTAGTTCATTTTCCAAAAGAAACAATGTCATGTCATGAGATATGAATGCAACTATGTAGAACGACTGTTGTGAATATATAACATTTTGAATGAATGTATGGGGTGTTTTTTGATTATAGGGATATTCTTATAATGAAAGGGTCTATTGACTTATGTAGTGAAACTCTCACAAGGGTGGCTCTATAGTTCTAAACACGGTCCCTAGAGCCAATAATCTCATTTTGGAATATTGTCAACAACAATAGGTAAACTATTTGGAGTGACAATACCCTCAACAAGATCAAACTCTAAATGAGATTTTCATGCTAACCAAACAGGATGTACATCCAGAAGGCTACCATTACACAACCTCGAAACTAAACTTAAGTTTTGTTCAAACCCGGGTGTAAGGTTCCACTCATAAGTGTGTGTCTTAATAAAAGTGTAGGGTGTAGAATAAGTATGATTCAATAACTCAATAACGATAATAAAACATATAGTAAACAATAAATAAATAAATAGATAAATAAATAAATAAATAAATATATAAATAAATACATTAATAAATAAATAAATCAAAATGATCTACAAGCTTAAAAATATATTATAATATCAACTAATTTATTATAAAAATAAATAAAAGAAAATGAAAAACAAACAAAAAAAAAGTTAAGAATTATGCACAATTAATTTATTAGGCTTGACTCTCTAAAATGTCCCCAGTGGAGTCGCCAGCTGTCGCGGCTTAAAATTTCGAGTGTTTCTCGAATTCATTGGACTCGCCACCAAATTTATTTTAAAATAGGGAAAATATTGGGAAACCCTTAAAAATAGAAAATAAAATAAAAAAAATGGTCTTTGAAACTAAATTTTGAGTTTGGGAGTCGATTATGCGTAGGAAAGGTATTAGCACCCTACGACATCCGTTAAAACAACAGTTACCTATAATTAATTGTGCAAAATTAATTTAACTTAAGTATAATTATTTATCTTTATATTTAAATATGAACAATGATTGTTATTGCTATTATTATTATTATTTTAAATATGATTTTGGAATAAATGTGTTCAAGGAAAAAAAAAAACAAAAATAAAATAAAAATACTTAATGCGCTTGATAAGGATGCGATCTTGCTCCTACATATCTCTCGGTGCGATAGAGAAATCAAAGTTACGTAGTTCTTAGGTAGAAAATGTTGATGTGTTTTTTTTTACGAAAATGAGTTTTGTTATATTTAAAAATGTTTTGACAACAAAAGAAAATAATTTGTCTGACTTAAGAAAATACTTTAAAATACGAGTTTTGTGACTATCAAGCTGTACAACTTGTGTCTAAAAAACTCAAAGAATAAAAAGATATTTCATCTAATTAATCCTTTTAACAATATTTTAAATTATTTTTCAGTTTATATATATAAAAAAAAAAAAAAAACACCAAGTTGTACAATATGTGTTTTAACAACTCAAAGATAAAAAATAATACCACATCAAATTTAAGTCGATTTTAGATTAATTCATTAAGATAAATAAATAAATAAATAAAGAGCGTTTTAGGACTATCAAGTTGTACCACTTGTGTATTAACAACTCAAAAATTAAAATATATCACATTTAATTAATCTTTCAAAATTCGATCATAAATTATCTTTGTTTTTTTTTTAAATAAATAAAATAAAATAAATTGATGTTAAATATTAAATAAGTTTAAATAATTCTATAAAATAAAGTCAGTAGTAAACACACAAAAAAATGGTAAAAAAGATATATAGACTTGTAATATAATCTATTAAATAAATAAACATTTTAATAATTGAAAAAAAAACATATTCAAATGTAAGCTCTTTTCAAAATAACTCTTAAGTAAATAAGTGATTGAAACAAAATTTATTTTTATATTAAATAGCACAATCCAAAGTTAAAAACAAAAAAAACGATTAATACCATTCATAAATAAAATAAATGATGTTTATTATCATTTAATTACATCCATAATTATTTATAATAAATAGAAATTAAATGGAAATTGTAGCATAATTTTTATTAATTAAATGGAATAAAGTGATGGAAATATAAGTTATTGGCAAGGCTATAATGACTAGCTAGCATAGTAAAGCAATGTTAAGTCCAACCAGTCTGGCAAGCGAACAAAGCACATGTTAAGTCCGAACAGCCTAGCCAACGGTTCAAATAGGCTGGTATAAAGCAAAACGTGTTTGAAAAGATGGCATAAAGGGAAACCGCAGCTGAGCATCCATGGTAAGAGAACAAATCCAATTTTAAGCTTTATTAACACAATAAAAAATGATTTCAACCAAAAACAAACATCCACACAAACAAAACAAAATTTCATCTTTCAAATAAATTAAATCTAGTTTAAAATTTGGCTTCCAATCTAAGCAGCAAACATGAAGATAATGAGAAGATACATGTCTTTTCAGATACCGATGAAGACAGAGACAGTGGTTCGCGGTGGAAGTTGAAACGACGGTGATGCTTTCTGTTTCTTCTTCTTCTCTTTCTTTTTATGTGTTTTTCATCAATATTAATCTCAGATCCCTCCTTCTTTTTCTTTTTGAAATTTGATAGGGCGTATTTATAAAGTTTTTTTATTTGTTTAGTTGTTTTCTTGCTTGCCTTGGTCCTTCTCCATCAATGTCCTGTTTGATGTTTCGTTTTCTTTGCTGCATTTTTCTGCACCTTTGATGTCTTCATAATTTTAGATTATTTGTTCTGTTCATTGCTGAGCTTTTATTTGTCTTTTAGTTTCTTTTTTTTTAAAACTCAAAAATTTGTCTCTTTGTTCTTATCATGTGTGCAAAGGCTAACTAATAAAAAAAATGTTTTTTTGTTTCTCCAATTAGTTACAAAGCAAAGGCTGGTGCTTCAACCATGACACTGTATCAGGACCAGAAAGGCAGTGGTAAGGATAGCAACAAAACAGAGCCAAAATAGGTTGGCTTAATTTGGTTTAAATTTGATAATTGTAAATTAAAATTGTAATTTGAGATATAATGAAATTATTTATTGTAATTATTTTTATTTCCTTTTTTAAATACATATTTTCTTTTTTTGAATTATTTTCTTTTTTGATTTATTTTTAACAAAAATGGACAAAATTAGGGTACTACACTATTCACTTTTTGTAAATATTTATGATTTTTTTCCTCATTTTTTCTTAAATTTGTATGCTTCATCTTGACTTTTCTATATTTTTTTCTTCTTTTGTTTTTCTCATTTTATTCACGTTTTGTAAATATTTGTTTGTTTTTTTTACCATTTTTTCCTCCTTTGTGCTCTTGTTTTTATGTTTCACGTTAACTTTCTTATACTTTTTTTTTTCATTTTTGCAATTGAATGACATTTCATAAATATTTTTGTTTTTTCACTATTAAATTATAGCATATTCACTCCATATAGATCTTTGTAAACTCAATTAGCTAAATATATTGTTTAGACAAAGTTAACACTCAAACCTTACAGCTTTGAGTTCATTCTATAGATATTCACACTAAATTTTGTTTTGTTTTTTTTTTTTATAGTTTTTTTTACTATTTTTCCATTTACTTTTACTTTTTTTTTCATATCTTTGTTTCACACATCTTTGTTGTATGGGTTTATGATTAATGTATTGTTTTTTTAATGGTCCTAACCTTTATATTTGTACTTAATATTTACTTTACAATCTTGATTTTTATCGATTTTTTTATTAGAAAGTATTAATTTGCTTTTTCTTTCCTATCATTTTTTTCTTGCAATATGCTATTATGTATTCTTTTTTAATCTTCTGTGAAAGGCATTGGCTCCAGAGAAAGGTGTTCATGTATTTTTATTTTATTTTGGGTCATTACACATTCTTTTCTTTCAGTTTGTTAGTTTTTAAATTTCACAATATAGATATTTTATTGTTGATGAGTTTTCTAAATTATGAAATTGCAGAAGTAGCATCTTACTTATGTCAAGACAAACAATTTGGTTCATGTAATTAAGCTCCAACCATAATTTAAAACGATAAATATTTGATTACTCTAGATAAATATTTGTCAGTAATAATAAAAAATTACAGGATAAATATTTATCATTGATACTTAAAAAAATGAGACAAAATATTACTATTGATGAATATTAAAAAAATATAAAATAAATATTTATCATCAATGTATAAAAAGTACAGGAAAAATATTTTGAAATTAAGTGATAAATATAAACAATCATGAGAGAAATATTTATCATTAGATACATAAAAAATATGAAATAAATATTTATCACGGATAAATATTAAAAAACTCAAAATAAATGTGTCATTAATAAATATTAGAAAACAATAAAGAACATATATTTTTCACTAATACATACAAAAATACAAGATAAAATGAAACCACAATCAAATATTTTCTCGCTTATTATCCATTTCAATTTTATTGATAATTATTAATTATAACAAATTAAATATTTATCTATAATATAAATAAAAATAATAATTTTTAATTAATTTTTATTTAAGGAAAAAATATATTAATGACGCGATACTCCGTGCATAATCACGGATATTTTACTATTCGACACCGTGAAAATATATTTTCAAATTCCTTAAATGTAAATCTTTAAATAAATCAGCATACTTTTCTTTGTTTAAAAAGTTTGGTAAACCAATAAGCTTTCTTAGCTAGTATACATTTTGAAATAGCCCCTTAATAATCAACTTTTGTTCGCCCCACTACTTATATTCTAATAAGATGAGATTTTATGTGTTAAAAAAGAGTTTGACACATAAATTTGATAATAAATTGTGATAATAATATAGATGGTTAGTACAATTCAAATAAACACAGTTGATTAAATAATTAATGAATATAATAATAAATCACAATTGATTAATTGTTCGATAAATATAATTAATTATAATTTTAAACATTGTTAACCACAATTTTAAGCCTTCAAACAAGGTGATTCTAGTTGCAAAAGACTCGACTGGTTTCATTGTGTTTTGTTCAACTCGCTTCAAATTGAAGTGGAATCATTATGATGGTCACTATCTAGTTACTTTTTCTTGGAAAGTGGGTTCCAAGTTCTGGTGGAGGAATGTCCTATCAGCTCCATTTGTCCTACGGTTGTTGTTTCTTTTGCTCGCGTTCCACCTACTTTTGCTTAATGAAGTTTGTTTCCCATTAAAAAAACCTCACTTTTCAAGTTCAAATTTTAATATAAATCTTGATTAATGGGTATTATATACTTTATTCGTTTCACAATAAATATTAATACATATAAGAAATATAATAATTAAAAAATATATTATTTTCTAAATTATTCTTTTAATTATTAATAATTTTTTTACTATTATCAATACAAATTATAATAATATTTTTAAAGTTGTATATATAATAATCATTAAAAAATAGTATGGTAAAAAAATAATTAAAATTATATTAAAAATCGTGAATAACATTTATTAAAATAATTTTTTTTAATATAAAATAACACTTAATGTGAAATAGATAAAATATATTTAAACACTTAAATATTATATTTATTTGAACATAATTTAGATAATTAGATTTTGAACACCTAAGATTGTAGTTAGATGATTAATGAATTTCAAACGTATTAATATATTCATTTAAATATCTATTTAACACAAAAGAATTGTACCGTGCACCCTCCAGTTTTACTTCCTCCCCTCCATTTTTTTCTAATGATCATTTTACCCTTTTATTTTGTATAAAACCAAGAAAAAATTTACCATTCTATTTTCTCACCCCACTTTCAAAACTTTCAAAAGATTTCTTAATATTCGAAAGTTTTAAACTTTCGAAATAATATCACAGTGAGTTTTATGATTTATTTGAAACTTTTGTTAAATTGGAAACTTTCGAAATGTAATTTTACAGAAATAATTATCAATTTCGAAACTTTTCAAAAATACCAAACTTTCGAAATGATATTTTTCAGCAACATGTGAAACTTTCGATGAATGTGAATGTCCCACAGTGGAAATTTCCATAAATTTTCAAAAGTTTGGATGAATTTGAAACTTCTGAAACACGTATCCTTTGAAAGTTTCAAACATTCAAAGTAAGTCAGTTTCGAAAGCTTCAAAAAATTCGAAACTTTCAAAATTTTCAATTTTTTTAAAAATTACCAATGTATGTTATAATTAAAAATATATTTTGGAAAAAAAATTATAATATTATTATTAATTAAATTTATTACTATTTTTGAAATTAGATATGAGTAGAGTTGAGGTTCCGGCTTCAACAACGGTTAAAGATTCTACAGAAAAATTCATCACCGATTAGGTATTATTATTACTGATAATCCATCATCGGTCAAATTTTTATTATAGTGATATATTTGATGTTTTATTTGAAACATATTTTGTAGGTATTTTCCTCTCGAGAAGCTGTATTTGAAGGGGCAAAAACCATTGGAAGGCAAAATTGAATTTTAATTGTTACTATTCGATCAAATAAAGCAACCGAAAAGAGGGGGAAGAAAAGACAAATTGATTTTGGGATGCGAAAGAGGTGGAAGATATAAATCAAAATCAAAATCAAAATCAAAATCAAAATCAACAGTAACTTTTTCTCACAAGGAAAATTGTTCGTTTACTCTCAGATGTATACTGTTAAGCGTCAGTGAAGGATGAAAAATTAGTGTTCGTTGTGGAACGTACAATCATGATTTACTTGATATTGTAATCGGTCATTCTTATTTGGGGCGTTTAAACGACAAAGAGAGGAAATTTGTCAATGACATGACAAAGTATAAGCAGCACCCAGATTCATTTTAAATGCTTTGAAAGAGAGAAATAAAACTAATCTCACAATTCCAGTCAAATATATAAAGCAAGGAGTACTTATCAATCATCATTAAGAGGTTCGTACACATAAATGCAGAATCTATTGAAGTTAATACAACAAGAAAATTATGTGCATTGGACAAGAAGTCAGGAGAATTCAGATGTTTTGAGAAATATATTTTGGACGCATAATGATTTTATAAAGTTGTTAAACATGTTTCATTTTGTTTTGATATGTGATAGCACATACAAAACAAATAGATATCGGTTACCATTACTTGAAATTATCGGTATCACATCTACTAATTTGACATTTTCAGTTGCGTTTGCTTATTTGGAACAAGAGCGAC
This sequence comes from Cicer arietinum, assembly GCF_000331145.2. Lineage (NCBI taxonomy): Eukaryota > Viridiplantae > Streptophyta > Magnoliopsida > Fabales > Fabaceae > Cicer > Cicer arietinum. The sequence continues at coordinate 16,201,800 of NC_021166.2, forward strand.
AAGATAACTTCATTTGGGCATTTGAAAAGGTACGACAATTGTTCAAATCTGAGACTTTCATTTCTAAAGTTATTATGACTGATAGAGATCTTGCCATGATGAATGCGATTAGTGTTGTGTTTTCTACTTCGATACATTTGCTATGTCGTTTTCATATTGAAAAAAATGTTGGAGCAAGATGCAAACAATATGTGAAAAAGGATAGACAAAAAAGAAGTAATGAATTTATGGAAAAAAAAATTGTATATTCGACTAGTGTGGAGGAGTATGATCATCACTTGCAACACTTTGAGCTAGTATATGGCGATATTATTCTTGTTGTTGATTATGTGAAAGATTCATGATTAATACCTTACAAAGAAATATTTGTCAAGGTTTGGACCAATAGAGTGATGCATTTGAGGATCACAACATCTAATAGGTATTTTTAAATTTGATTTGTTTTGTTTTAGAAAATATGATTTACTAGTTTATGTGATTTATTTTAACTTGTGTTATTTAATTTATTTGTAGAGTTGAGTCTGCTCATTGGAGATTGAAAAAACACGCTACAAACTAGTTTTGGTGATTTGTGTAAAAGTTGGGATGATGTAAATATGATGTTGAAGAACCAAATATGTATCATTCAATCTTCTTTTCATAAAACCATCAGGGATGTTGAGCACGGGTATAATTCACTATTTTTTTCAAAGTCTACATCACTGTGTATCAAAAAAATATTTTAAAAAAATTGACAAACAGTTGCAAATGGTGAAGATTGTAGGTACTAATTAGGGGTGAGAATAGGCCAGGCGAGGCCAGGCTTTGAAAGGCTTGAGCCTTGCCTACGATGAATTTTTTAGGCCTAAGTCTGGCCTACGGCCTATCATGGTCTGACCTATAAGCCTATTTAAAAGCCTTATTCGCATTAAAATATTTAAATGTTATATTATATATTTTTTTTAAATAGGCTAAACTAGATCTTTATATACAAGAAAAACTAATAAAGTTATAATCAAATCTAATAAAATAATAACTAACAAGTTTGTAACGCAACAACCTTCCAATAAAAAAAAACAAAATGAATTCATAATTAACAAACTCTAAAAAGTCCTTAAAAAATTACAAATAAAATAAAATGAGCTCCATAAACAGTTACACATATCATCCAACAAAACACATTCAAAGTCCAATGAATGACAAAAAAATGATATCAAATCTTCAAGGTGATTTGTATCTCTTGTTTATCAACCTTCAAAAAAAAAAATACATATATGTTAGACACTGAACTAAAAAGTAATAAATAAATAAATGACCAAATTTAAAAAAGAAAAATGATGCTCTATCCATACCAATTTATACGATGTGCTACCCATATTGATTTACATAACGCTCTCCACGTACCAATATCAATGTATGTACATACCACTATCAATGTATGTATGTATATATATATATATATATATATATATATATTAAATAAATAAAAAATGATTTTTCTAACAAAGTGATTTTACATATATATTAAATAAAAAAAA
>NC_021166.2:16203525-16323766 GCF_000331145.2 Cicer arietinum
AAAATGATTTTTGATTTAAAAGAATAGATTTTTTCTTGAAACAAACGCACTCACTATACTCTCAAACAAACTCAGCTTCTCAAACAAACTCAGCTTATTAACTGATTTTTTAAAAATACGAAACAAGCACCCTTTAAACCCTAAAAAATGATTTTTGATTTAAAAGAATAGATTTTTTCTTGAAACAAACGCACTCACTATGCTCTCAAACAAACTCATCTTATTAAATCTCAAACAAATCCTCTCAACCAAAATCATATTCACTCATATATATATATATATATATATAAAGGTAACAAATAAACAATTATCCATGCCTAGATAGCCATACCGATTTACATGATTCTCCATATACCAATATATATATATAAGATATGATTTTTCAAAATAAAATCATTTTTTAAAAATCAGAAACAAACACCATTTAAACCCTAAAAAATGATTTTTGGTTTAAAATAATAAATTTTTTATTGAAACGCGTCTATTATTATTTGTTAAACAAATACTCTCAAACAAACTCAAATTATTACCTCTAAACAAATCCTCTCAAACAAACTCATATTTAATAATAATAAACAATTAGGGTTTTCAAGCTTTATATACTAATAATATATATAAAGATAACAAATAAGTAGTATTGATTTTTATAAAAATATAAAGGTAATAAATAAAAATAAATAATATGTTGCTTACATACCTGGTGTGCAATAGGGCAATGGAAATTAGAAAGAAAAATATGGAGAATGGAGTAAATATTAAAATATATATAGACCGGTCTGTCAGACCTAATAAGCTCTTTTATAAGCTTGAGTCTAACCTATTTAACTAAATATGCTTTAAAAACAGTCTGAGCCTGACATTTTTATTAAACAGGTCAGGGCATAGTCCCCTGACGGACGACTTAGCCTATTCCCATCCCTAGTACTGACAAAACAAAATGTGGTTGCTCAATCAGAACAACTCATGGATTACCATGTACTTGTGAGTTGGCAAAGTTACAGATATCTGATAATGTTATCCCTTTAGATAACATTCATATTTTTGGGAGAAAGTTAAGCCTTGAGCACTAATTGGATGATGAAGAATCTTTATCAGATTATGAATTTTCAGAAGAGTTGGAAGCAATGAAAGCGTACATGAAGAAACACGATCTTTTTGGTCAAAGGATATTCAGGGCAAAAGTGCGTGAAGTTTTATTTCTACATACAACATCAATACTGGCATGTGTAGCAGAGGCTTAACTCACTTAATATGATATGAAGTTCACTAAATGGAGCTACCAAATTTATGGCTCTACGTACAAGATCAGCTGCTCTACGGTCTCACTCCAATGATGGACCAGCATGTGCAACAGCAACATGTATAGAAGATGATGGATCGACATGTGCAACATCATGTAGTGGACTCGAAGGTGCAAAAGTGGATGGAGGGATGATCCGAGGATGTGAAACACTTATGTACCATGCATAGTAGTCTGCAGTGACCTCTCTAGGAAAAGTCGCAACATAATATATGCTCTTAAAGGCCGCTACAAATGATTTTATAGTAGTCTGCCACACCCAATCTATATTGTTCGACATCAGAGGAACGTCACGCGAAATGTGTTGAATACGACCAAACTGTCGAAAACATTGCTCTAGCAAATATGGGACTAAGACTCCACATCGAAGATATCCAAAAGACATCAAAATTGATACAAACAGATGATTAGCTTGATCATCATCAATTGGTGTAAACAATACATCCTCGAGCAACAAAGCATCAAGTCTCCGATGATATGTCATTAATCCTCCTTCAACAACATGTTTTGCAGTCCACCTACATGCTCTTGGAAGATATGCAGGAATCGCTCCTCTATCGCCCCGCTTACAGATCATAGGTAAGTACTCGTAAATCCACCACTACAACATAAGTAACATCATAAAATAACATAACTTAATAAATAAATTATTAAATAAATAAATGACACAACTTAATATAAATGATATACCTATAGTAAGGCCATGTAACCTCCCAAATATCGAGTGTCGTTGATTGATCCATCTATTAGATTCTCATAAAGGAAAACCAATGTCGTGGAAGCCCACGAATAGTCCTGACAACGACGTAAATCAATAAAAAAAAAAAACTAATGTATTTCGCCTCAACACGTGTTTGTGTTTTATCGGCGATAGTAGTGCAGCCAACTAAATACAACATATACGTTCTAGCAGTACACTCAAACTAGTTAGTTTGAATGAGACGACTTTATAAATCACGCAACCATTGCAATATATATTGGACAAATTTATTATAATTAATATCAACACATGTTTCCTCTCATGTTGCACCTAAGTACTCATATGTAGCTCTTGTAGCGTTATTAGTGTTCATATTCATAGGTGCATCAAAAAGTTTATCATGGGGTGTGATGTGCAGGAGAGTCGCGACGTCGCCTAAAGTGATAGTCATCTCTTTAAATGGCAAATAAAATGAGTTGGTCTCCATGCGTCATCTTTCAACAAATGCGGATATCAGACCAGCATCAGCCATAATGAGGTAGCCTAAAGACAAATGCATCAACCCAGATTCTCGAATCTAATGCTTTACAGGATCTGCCACAGGAACTTCGGCAAACTTCTTAAGCTTCAACCCATGAGTAATAACTTTTAACGATCCATGATCCTGCGAGTAATTACAGAATAATTAATTAATTGAATAAACTTAAATAAACAATTAATTAAATAAAAAATTAATTAAATAAACATAAATAAATTAATTTAATAAACTTAAATAAACAATTAATTAAATAAACATAAATTAATTAATTTAATAAACTTAAATAAACAAATCATTAAATATAATTAAAAATTAATTAACATATATCTCTCCTTTCCATAGCCTCCGAGCCACGTGGTCCTCATATTGTGTCAACACACGTGTCACCATCAGTCCCCCGAGGAATCCGGTTTGCTGATCGTGCTCATCAATATCATCAGCATGTGCAGAAGCATAATGAATATCATCAGTACTGACACCATGTGCAACATACTGTTCCTCAGCCTGCTCCATCTGTGGAGGCTCAGGGACATCCTACTCCATCTGTGCATGCTCAGTTGGCTCAACAACATCATCTTGGAGATCTTGTCTTCGACGATGTTGCCTAATTGGATGATTTGCTTTGTTACGTCGTCTGTTTGATGTTGTTGGTAGAATTCTCTCTGCACCGTCACCTCTATCGCCTATCAAGTTGCGAATAATTTGGCCAATCACACATCTCATTCTAGACACTGCAATATATCAATATTAAAAAAATATATAGAAAAAAACTTGAAAAAAAAAAGCATTTCGGAACTTTCAGAAGGCCAAACTTTCAAAAACATATTTCGGAAGTTTTATTGAAGTTCAAACTTTCGAAACAACTTCAAAACTTTCCATGCATTCCAAAAGTTTTGAAATTGGATTTTTCGAAACTTTCATTTTGTTTGAAAGTTTCTGCATTTCGAAAGTTTCATGTTGAACGAAACTTTCGAAAGTTTCATAATTTATGGGAAATATGTACTTCGAAAGTTTCATCGTCATAGAAACTTTCGAAGATTTGAAAAAATATTGTTTTGAAAGTTTAAAATGTTCGAATGTTAGTCTTATTTTTCAATTTCGAATGTTTCAAAGTTTCAAAGTTTTTGTAATTTGAGATTCGAATATTTTAAAGTTTAGAAGAAAATGGGTGGAAAAAAGGAAAGTGAAATTTTTTAGGAATTTTTATAGGTAACACTAAGGGCAAAATGGTCTTTTCTATATGACTGGGGGAGTGGGGGAGTGTACGGTACAATTTTCCTAACGCAATATGTTGATATGTACCATTATGTCATTCATCATTAAAAAGTTGGCAAAACACATTTGCCTATCATAAAGTTGTTTAACTACATGAGATTAATTCTTTGAGTGATTTTTCGTCCCAAGTAGATTCTTTAAATCACATTATTTCTACATCGCTACTACTTTGTTTTAATTAAAAAAATATCATATTATGAATACCACCAATAAAACTCTAATATCTTTGTAAAAAATTAAACTCCTATTCTCACATAATAAAATATATACAAGTAGAGAGTTCATTGTGATTCAAGCAGAGAGTTCATTGTGATTCAAGCAGAGAGTTCATTGTGATTTGAGTTCAAGTTTGTAATTATGTAATTGATAGGTTATACATAATTTTTAAAATTTTATTGTAAATATCTATTGAGATTGATTATTATATGTGACTTTAATGGGTATTCATATCCAAACTATTCTAAATAAAAAATTAATTAAATCTAAAAACTTAATAACCAAACAAAATTATATAGTATTTCACTTTTTGAATATTTTTTTTGTTAAATTTCATTTGATTAAGATTAAGAGTAAAGATTCATTTTAGTCCTTTGAGAAAAATAAAATCACTTTTTAATTTTAAAATACATAAATTGGATCAAATTATTCCTTATGTAAACCACACTTAGAAAATTGATTTTATTTTTTTATGACTTGTCCGATAATTCATCAACTTGATTATCATGCAATTTCTATAAAAAGAGACAATTAAGTCATTGACAACAATAAAAAATAGTTAATTAAGTCTCTAACAGAGACTCTAAGTTTGTTCATTTAATTTTTGGCATTGACTTAATTGTCTAATTTAATTATTTTTAATGATCTAATTGTCTATTTTTATAGAAATTACATGTAGAATAATCAAGTTGATGAGTCACTAGACAACTCAGCAAAAAAAAAAATACTCAATTGGTTCACATAAAGCCTAATTTAGCCTGATTTATTTTTTTTGAGAACTATAAAGTATTTTTATTTTTCATATTGACTAAATTGGATTTTTCAAAATTTCTCAAGAACCAAAATGGATCTTTACTTTAAGATTAAATAGGGGCAAAATGATACAATGGATGTGAGAGTCGGCTCCAACCCTCCTTCTAGTTAATATGTTTAAATATATTTTTGGTCTTTGCAAATGTACTATCTTTGCAAATATATTTTTGGCTCCAACCCTCCTTCTAGTTAATAAATCACCATGACACGTGGGGCCTATAAATACATACCAACACATCATCTTTTATGATATATTAAAAATAAAAATATTTATATTATGAAATAAATATATAAATTATGTGTATATATATATATAAATTGCTTTATTTTTCAAAAGCATTATATATAAATTATGACATACTTTATATGTCAATCAGGGGAGCATTTACAAACAATATAATAAATCATTATACAGACTATAAATATATAAACCAAAATAAAATTTTAAATGATGTTTAATGAAATTTTTCATAAAATAAGTCATTATAAACAAAAATAGAGACTATTAAAGTATATAAAATTTTTGTACGAACTCAACTACAACTCTTTTTAATGACTAACAATAAATATTAATATTACCAATTTTAACAATGTTTTTTTTTTTAAAATATTTATATTAAAATCAATAAGTTTTACATGTATTTCAAATTTTTATTTATCATATATTATGTAAACAACATAATTTTTATTTTTATTTAAAACAAATCTACTAACATTTCGAGTAACGAGCTTTTTATATATTTTAAAAATAATATAAAAATATCTAATATTTATAATATCACATAGTTTAATTATCAATATTTAAAATATATTAAATACTAACTTGATGTCGGGTAGTGTCTGACTTGAAGCTTTCACACAACAGAGAACTCTTCGAAGTAAACACAATAGCACCATTGTCAAAATAAAAATTAAATAATATTTATTAAATAAATAACTTTAAATTAAAAATAAAATTAAAAAACAAAATATAAAATAAAAACTTACAAAAAATTCAAGAGACAAGGTAGAGAAAAAACTTGGAGAAATAATATTTGTGGAGAGAAAATTTAAAAAGACAGTTTAGAGAGAAGGTATAAATGAAAAATGATAGGAGAAGTGATATTTATAGAAAAATAGTGATCATTTGTGGCGGCCAAAACAACCAAAAAATCCAACGGTAACTACAGCATTTGTGGCGGCTTTTGCAGTCAGAAAATAATTAATTTGTGGGGCCTAAGCAGCCATAACTAGCAACGGTCCTTTGGGCATTTGTGGCGGCCTTTGCAGCCACAACGAGTAACAGTACACTGATTTTGTGGCGGCCTTGGCGGTCACAAACAGCTTGCCTTTGTGGCGCCCTTTACCCTCATAAATGGGTAATTTGTGTGGCCGAGAAAGCCCTTACAAAGGACTATACTTTCAACTGGATTTTGTGGTTGCCTAAACTCTCACAAAATCACAACTTATGTGACAAATGAATGAGTTACGTGATAGAGTAATAAATTAAATAATAAAAAAATGAAATTAAGTAACTAAAAAATAAATGGAAAAAAAAAATAAAAAATGAAGGTGTTATGTTTTAGTCCTCATATACTTAATTAATTAGATTGAAATTAGGGTTCTTTCCTCCTTTATTTATCGTCGCATCACGATGACCAACATCGAATCTTCAACCCCAATTTAAACTTGTAATCTTTATTTAACTCTTCTATTTTGAACTGATCAAACTTTGGTACATTCTAATTGTCTGAAATCATGTGGATCACTACTACCTAGATCATCACTAGAGGTGGGAATAGGCCAGGCCGTCCATCAGGGGCCTATGGCCTGACCTACTTATGGTCTGGCCTGGCCTGGTCTGTTTAATAAAAAGGTCAGGCTCAGGCTGTTTTTAAAGCCTATTTAATTAAATAGGCTAGACTCAGGCTTATAAAAAAGCCTATTAGGCCTGACATGCCGACCTACTAGTTATTTGTTATCTTCATATATATTAGTAGTATATAAAACTTGAAAACCCTAATTGTTTATTATTAGTATGGAATATGAGTTTGTTTGAGAGGATTTGTTTAGAGGTAATAATTTGAGTTTGTTTGAGAGTATTTGTTTGACAGATAATAATAGGTACGTTTCAATGAAAAAATTATCTTTTACACCAAAATTCATTTTTTAGGGTTTAAAGGGTGTTTGTTTTTGATTTTTTAAAAATCATTTTGTTTAGAAAAATAATTTTTTATTTAATATATATATATATATATATATATATATATATAAATCGGTACGAAAATGTATGGATAATTGTTTATTTGTTACCTTTATATATATATATATATATATGAGTGAATATGATTTTGGTTGAGAGGATATGTTTGAGAGTTAATAACCTGAGTTTGTTTGAGAGCATAGTGAGTGCGTTTGTTTCAAGAAAAAATCTATTCTTTTAAATCAAAAATCATTTTTTAGGGTTTAAAGGGTGCTTGTTTCGTATTTTTAAAAAATCAGTTAATAAGGTGAGTTTGTTTGAGAGCATAGTGAATGCGTTTGTTTCAAGAAAAAATATATTCTTTTAAATAAAAAATCATTTTTTTTTTTTTGTTTTATGGGAAGGTTGTTGCATTACAAACTTGTTAGTTATAATTTTATTAGATTTGATTATAATTTTATTTATTTTCCTTGTATATAAAGGCCTAATTTAACCTTTTTAAAACAAAAATATAACATTTAAATATTTTAATGCGAATAAAGCTTTTAAATAGGCTTACAGGCCAGACCATGATAGGCCGTAGGCCAGACTCAGGCAAAAAAAAAAGCCTATGATAGGCCGTAGGCCAAGCTTAGACCTAAAAATTCATCGTAGGCCAGGCTCAGGCCTTTCAAAGCCTGGCCTGGCCTGACCTATTCCCACCCCTAATCATCACTAACATAGTCTGCATGCATGAACTAGGCGATGATGGTGATTAAATATTGCTGATTAGATAATGGTGATTAGATGATAGAGAAAAGAGGAAATAACCATAATCTCTAAATCTATTTATAATTTAGAATAAAATGACTAAAACATAATACCTTCAATTTTTCTTCGTTTATTTTTTATTTATTTAATCAATTTAATTACTTAAACGACAAATGTGCAAAAACAAGATGATTTAAAAATTAAATTGAACTTATTGATTTAAGTTGAAAACAAACTTATAGAAACGAAATTGAGAAATGCGTGAACTTACAAAAACAAATAAAATATTTAACTATGTTTTATTCATTTTTCTCCTCTATCTTTTATAAATGATATATTTTAGTCATTTTTATTGTAACTCTTTTCAAACAATTGTTAACTATTGTTATGAATTGTTGAGATCAAATATTAAGTAAAAATACACTAAACACTAATAAATGTTGTTCATTTTAAATAGCCAACAGATGTTTCAATACATGTGAGCTTTTTTTGTTTTCAAGTGTAAATCTATTATTAGATTAAATTGACTTTTTTTTTAGAAAAAATATTATATTAGAGATATATTGACAATGATTAAAAAATATTGCCATGACCGGATGTTGTTATAACATTTAATATAATTGTTACAAAGATTAAAATATATTACCCGTAAAAGATAAATAAAATCAAAATAAAGATAAAAGAATAAAATGAATATTATTAAATATGAAAAAAAAATTATATTTAAATCTATTTTTTTCTTACAAAACATTTCATTTTTTTAAAAATTATTACTTTTTGGATTTAATTTACAAATATTCAATCAGTAAAAAAATAATTTAAATAATCAAAATAATATAATTATCTTTTATTATTTTCATAAAAAAAAAAAGGAGAATATATATAAAGGCTGTGGGAGAGCTATAGCTATTAGGATTCTACCAGAGTGTTGTGTTTAGGGTTTCTTCGGGGTTCGAATCAAATGGCGGAGGAGAGATTCACGGGTGTGGTGCAATGGTTCAACAATGTCAAAGGCTTCGGTTTCATCAAACCCGATGACGGTGGTGAAGATCTCTTCGTTCATCAATCTTCCATCAGATCCGACGGCTTCCGCACTCTTCTAGATGGAGACAACGTCGAGTTCGCCATCGCTACCGGCGACAACGACAAAACCAAAGCTGTCGATGTCACCGGCCTTAACGGCGCTCCTCTTCAGTCCAGACAGGACAACTACGGCGGAGGAGGCGGTGGTCGAGGATTCGGCGGCGGATTTAGAGGCAACGACAGGAGGAACGGCGGCGCCGGTGCTGGTGGTGCTGGATGTTACAACTGCGGTGATACTGGTCACATCGCTAGGGAATGCAACCGGAGTAATAACTCGGGCGGTGGTGGAGGTGGAGGCGGCGCTTGTTATACTTGCGGCGCGTTCGGCCACATCGCGAGAGATTGCATGCGTGGAGGAAACAACGGTGGTGGAATCGGCGGTGGAATCGGAGGCACATCTTGTTACAGATGCGGCGGGATCGGACACATAGCGAGAGATTGCGCTACTGCGAGAGTTGGAAGCGGCGGTGGTGGCTGTTATAAGTGCGGCGAAGTCGGTCACATAGCTAGGGACTGCAGCATTGAAGGAGGAAGGTTTGAAGGCGGAAGATTTGGTGGCAACAACAACAGCGGCGGCGGTGGCAATGGAGGAAAGAATACGTGCTTTAACTGTGGAAAGCCAGGACATTTTGCAAGGGAGTGCGTTGAAGCTTCTGGTTGAAGGGAAAAGGTTGAATAGTACATATTCTCTTTTTTTCTTTTTTGCACATTTTAACTGATTATTAGTATTTCTCTTTATATATTATTATTCTTATAATTTTGGGTAAGCAAAGTTATACTACATAGGATGCTATGGTGATGATGACTGGTTTTTGTTTTTGGTTCTGACTCTGTTACTGGTTCACAGCCAATTTGGCTTTCTTTTATGGTTGATTTGAATTTGAATTTTCATAACCGATGATGCCCTATTAACCCTATTTATGATTAATTAACACCTGCCTTTCTTGTTAAAGTTTTAGATGGTTCATTTATTTGTATGAATTGTTCTTGTGATTGCGATTTTGTGGTTTAATAACGTGTTAATGAGAAAGGAGTTAATGATAATGAGTGATTGTGGAGTTTCCCATTTTCATTGTTGGCAAGATGAACCATTGTCTCTGTCCACGATTTACTAGATGTGTGTTTTTTGGGATTGAGATTTACTACAAAAGGAACAAAGATAGACTGAATTTGAACAGTGTGGTTGCATTTTGATTTCTGAAAAATGCGATTTTGATGATGTCTTGAAAACATGAGTAATCTGTCTCATACTGGTGTAGTTTTTCAACCTTGAGATATTTTTGTGCCTGTATTACATTATCTAAGCTTGTTAGTGGTCTCCTTTTCACTTCATGTGCTTATTTAATTGATTTCTAACTGTGGGCAAGGTGTGCCTTTGTTGCACTCTGACACACTATGGTTTACTCAGCTGTTATAGTTTTTGCAAATCACTTAACCTTCTGTTTCGAAAGGATGATACTAACATACCTTTAAGTGTGATTGAAATGTTATATGATCATCTATCATGTTTTCTTTCAATTTTCTTAGAATCCCAAAATATAAATTTAGCTATCCAAATCCCTCAATCGGAATGCCCCCATTATCTGTGAAATTGTGTTTGTTCTTTTGCTTTTGTTAATCGTGCTTTGGTCACAGTTTGTAACCCCAGCATCTGTCTGCCCTAATGTACCTGTAGTGTGCCAGTTTTATTCTTATTCACTCTAACTTCAAGAACTTCTTAAGCAATCTGATACTGTGTCTTAGCTCTCTTGGTGCTTCATTTGTGTCACTGTCTACATTCCTTCGACCGACTTCGAACTTGCCATATATATTTGGGCTTATTCTCGCCCATGGGTTTGTACGAACCCATGCGAGATATTACTCAAAACCCCTTCTTTCTATCTACCTCTTGCCTCAATCCACACCTTTTAATCCTAGTCACTAGCATCTGTTCCATTGTGAGTTGCAACTGAAGTAAATGTCACAAACTCATCACATCTACTATACAATTAAACCTTGCAATTTAAAGTAATAACTCACGAATCATGAGATCTTCATGTTCATCCTCTGTAATTTGATCTGCACCATGTTCATTGTCAAAGTAGGCTTACCATCATCTTCCACCTCAACTTGGCCTTGAACCCTCAGTTTCATTATATTTGTGGCACCCTAATTTTTCTATATGCAAGCATCCGACGCCTTCATGTTGATCATCATTCTTAAGGTTCATTAAGCATCCTATGAAATATCATCAAGGTCAAACTCTTCTGGCGTTTCTGTTGTTGGCTAATTTTGATTTAGCCATAATGAAGACAACACTGTTTATTGCAGGTGCTTCAAATGACTTCTTCTCGTTCCATAGACTCATAAGATAACTTTTCAAAGCAACTTGCTACTTATACAAAAAGAGTTTAATCCGAATTCTTTATCTGATTATAAAGTGAATTTATATATAAGTGCTTATTGAACAAGTGGTTAATTAATTTGTCTATTCAGATACTCTTAATTAGTTAGGAATAGTAATTAGATGAAAATAAGAAAAATATTAGTTAGCTGATAACCCCAAACTCTGACATCCAATCGAAATCGAAGTAAAAACGAATTTGCAAGTGTTTGTAAATGGATGCAATAAACGTAATGACAATTACTTTCCAAACACTTCCTAGTTTTATAGTTTTGGGCTTCTAAAATGATCTGATAAGCTAAAATTTGTGGACTTTCAATTGATAGTTTCTTTTTTCATTCTGACAATTTTAATAAATAATAAATTATATTTGTTTAAAAGTAAAGTATTATAGTTTGTTTTTCAATTTTAATTCAATCAATAAATATTGATATTATTAAGTTGAATATCTTGTTTTGGATTTAAATTCATCAGTTCACAGTTTATGTATGTGTTTATAATAATATTTATTTCTTTTAAGATAAAAAAAATATTTTCAAAAAAAAAATGGTTTTTTTTGTTTTTTTTTTTCCTCGTATGTACACACTGTTGTATGCTTAATCTCTATTAGCCATTCCTGATTTTTTTTTTTATTAAAAAAATCACATTCTACCGCTTTGAATTATCAAAACTTTGTTTTCCCCAATTCTTTAATGTAAACAAAAACCCCAATTTGGATTTTTATGAACATCGAAAAATTCAATTATCAAAATTATTTTTTTCATTTGTTACAATTATAAAAAATTGCACTGTTGCTAATGTCTTTTTCTTAATTTTTGTTTTTAAAAATGTATGAGCTCAGAGTTTTGAAACAAATTTGGCACTATTTTGAAGATGGTTTTCTAATATACGTTTTAAAATATTTAAAAACTAAAATCAATTTTGAGTTTTTCAAATTTTAAATATCTTTATTCTCTGAAACTTTAGTTATTTTAGATTTGAACATGTAAATGAAAAATTAATCAATGTAAATAGATATGGACATATTTACCCTTATTTATTTTTTAATTTATAATTTTTTTCTTTAACTTCCAAGATTTAGTCTCCAATACTCCTATTATTCAAAACTCTTCACATTCCATTTTTATGCATTGATTGTGCTTCTAGTTAGCACATTACTTGTTCCAATTAAATGATTCATATAACACAATAAATATAAGTTCATTTAATAAGTATTTCCTTCGTATTACAATCAAAAAATAAAAAAATAAACTCATTTTTTGTCCAATTATAAGCATAAAAAATATGTCTTTACTACTATTGAATTACATTGAAGGGATCCCTCTTTTCAGTGTCTAAAAATAAATGAAAAATTCCATTACTAATCTTTTGGGTGTATTAAAGCCTAATTATATTAATAAATGTCACAATTTTTAAAATATGATAGAGTTGTAATTAATGATAGTTGAAGTGATGAGCGATAAAATTAGTTCGTATTACAGTGAATGATTGTGATTTTCAAAAGTTATAAATTATAATTTTTGTAGAATCACACCGTGATTTCGACATCTTTAACATAATACTAAATAAGATTTTAAATTAAGATTTATGAAATCTATTATAAGATTTTGAATTTTAAGAGAAAATTGTTTTTAAATTAAGTAAAAAACCAATTTAACTCTATTTTACTTTATTTTTAAAATTAACTTTGAAAATAAAAAACGCTGAACGACTCTGCATATAATTCTAACTTGTGAGAGAAATTTTCAAAATATATTTAGAATTCTCTAATAGCTATATTAATGTAGCAAAACTAAATAACTTAATGTACCATTTGGTCAAGTGGTTGCAATGTTTGAATTTAATTCAAACCGATACATATTTTAAGTTATCAAAAGGTACAATCTTTCGCAAGAGTTGTTTTCTTTCACCAATTGGTATGAATTGAAGAGTTGTTTTCTTTCACCAATTGGTATGAGTATCTCTATAAATAGAGATACTTTAGAGGCAGAAACAACATAAGATAAACAAGACAAAATTCATGTTACATGAATCAAGATTGTCAAAAATATTTCCGAGTCATTTCTTCTTTTCTCTAGTGCACGAGAGTAAACGAAAGAACTTTATTCTGTAAACTATCACTGATTGATAGACTTGATGTGAATGTACAATTTACTTCAAGGATTCTAAAGTATCTTGAAAGAGATTTGCCAGTTAACCCATTTGCATCCAATATATATAGATTGGTGGGGGCGAATTGAACCTAAAGCTTAGTGTGTTACATACACTTTGGAATTTATTTGTGCAACCTTCATCATCATAAAGTTCATCATCTTCTTGTTCAAGATTTGCAGCATACCCCCAACAAAAGATTCAACAATCTTTAGGTTTGAATTTCGATTATCAAATAGATTTACGACTGCAACTTTTAAAGGAGATGAACTTTCTTGACCATGGTGAAAGGTACACGTTTAATCTTTATGAATATATATGATATGTTTGAAGTTCTAAATTCATATGTGGTTCTCCCAAGTAATTATATTGTTTATGTTAAATTTAACATGTGGTTAGATTGATATGCATCATTTATAATATATTCAAGTATGTGAATTTAATATGGTTTATGCATGAATTTTACTTGTTTGGATTTTAAAATTTAATTAAAGTCTTAGAAATAATTACATGAAAAGTTATGGTTGGGCACCATAAGTTATTTAGTGTTAATACATTTATATATTATACATTTATCTTTGAAATTCATATATGATAAATTTTCCTTTTCGGATGCATATATAATAATATGGAGATAGGATGTGGAAAATTAATAATATAGAATTAGGGATAATATATTTTGACAAGGTTTTTGTTTATCTATGGTTGATATTTTTAGACTAAGAGCAAAGATTTATGATTGATGGGTGGAATAAAGTTTATTTATAATTTTGGTCTCTTAAATCTTGACAAATATAAATATGTATGGTTTAAGATACATGCTTAATACATCAATTTATTTAAATTAGTGTAAATAAATTGTCGTAAATATAAGTGTATGTCTCATTGATAGTGATGCTTTATGTGAGAAGTTATTAAAACAAAAATTGATTAAATCATATTATATGTGTATGATGGTATAAAAGTATATGTCAATTTCTTGCTTATTTTGATATTAAATATGATTTGGATATATATTTTAAAATTATTATAAGTCGACAAATGTTTATGGAAGAAACTGATAGAAAATCTTAAAGATTTTATTCATTGTTTATTTTTTATTGTGATACTTATTTGGATTTACCATAGAACATATTTAAATATTAAACTTGAATTAGCAAATATAATTTATGGTGTATGTATTAATTATAGTATAACTATGAAGAAATGATTTATTTAATATAAATAAAATGAATTCTTATTAATTATAGTATATCTATGAAGAAATGATTTATTTAATATAAATAAAATGAATTCTTATTTGTTAAGTAGTAGATGACTTACATTTTTAGACCCACCTTATGATATTTGATTATGAGAAATTTTTATGATCATGTTTTGTTAACTTGTGGCAATATATATTTAATGCATTCAATGTATTATATCTTGAACTTGGATATATTGAAAAGAGAATTATAATTATAAATTGAGATGCTTATTAAATATAGTAAAAGACAAAATGACATAAAAGTTTGTGAATGTGATAATTGAGATGCTTATTAACTGTATGTGATACAATGTGAAGAGATTAAATGGAAAAATGGTCATGGTTTGGTGATAGTTGGTCAACATTATCAAGAATATAAAAGGTAATCTGATGTTTGATGTAAGTCATGACTTGTACCATACCTGATATAGCATATGTTGCTGGAAGGTTAAGCCCGTATGCAAGCAATCCAAGTAAATAACATTGACATGCTGTTAATAGAGTATTAAAATGCATATGTTGTTGGAAGGTTAAGTTGGTATGCAAACAATCCAAGTAAATAACATTGACATGTTGATAATAGAGTATTAAAATATTTGAAAGAAACAATTAACTATAGTTTAGTCTATAGTGAATATCCTTCAGTTTTGGAATGATATACATATATCAGTTGGGTAAATCATGTTGAGGATCATACTTGCACAAGTGGATGGATCTTCAACCTTGGTGGAGGTGCAGTTTCTTGGGGATCAAAGAAACAAACTTAGATTGCCGACTCCATCATGATTGTGGAGTTCATTGCCCTAGCTGCAAGTAGTAAAGAGACTGAATGGCTAAGAAAATTGTTGTATGAGATACCAATTTGGCCAAAGTCAATGGAATCAGTATCCATACATTGTGATAGTCAATACACACTATCAAAAGTATATAGTCAAGTATATAATAGAAAATCAATACATATTTGTTTAAGACACAATTATGTAAAAGATTTAATGGAGTGATATCTATAGTGTTTGTAGGAATTGGAAAGTATCTTGTAAATCCTTTGACGAAAGGTCTGACAAAGGATATAGTGTTGAAAACATCATTAGGGATGTGATACAAGCTCATATCTAGATAATCATCAATGGTGGAAACATCAACTCACACTTGAGTAGCATCAAGTCTTGAGTTCAATGATGAAAGTACATTATTAGTGATTGAAGTACTTGGCAATAGATACATCTCAAAGGATAAAAGTACTTGGACCATAAAATAAAAGTGGTAGGATGAGGTCTCCTCTTAATGGATATATAACATGTATTTGTTGGAATATATAATTATGGGTGCATTTATGATATAGTGCACCTATATGAGAATGAAGTGGGCTGTTTCATAGGGTTCAAGAGCTTGACTCTTAAATTCTCACGAAAAGGATATGAGACACATTGCCTTATCAAATGTGTCCTTTTTATAATTCGATCAATGGTACCGAGATTTCATGTGTGAGTTATGCACACTTGTTCTAATGAATGATTGGTTCAAAACTTGTCTATCAATCTATTCGGGGATGAGTGAAAACATAATTTACTAAGTAATGGTTCAAATCGTAAGATACCTTTATCTGAAACCATGAGATTTCCGGAATAACGGACTTAGATATATTTTGAAAATGGTGGGGGATTGTGAGAGAAATTTTCAAATTATATTTAGAATTCTCTAATAGCTATATTAATGTAGCAAAATTAAATAACTCAATGTACCACTTGGTCAAGTGGTTGCAATGTCTAGATTTAATTCAAACCAATGCATCTTTTAAGTTATCAAAAGTTATAATCTTTCGCAATAGTTGTTTTCTTTCACCAATTGATATAAGTATCTCTATAAATAGAAATACTTTAGAGGCAGAAAGAACACAAGATAAATAAGACAAAATTCATGTTACATAAGTCAAAATTATGTCAAAAATATTTTTGAGGCATTTATTCTTTTCTCTAGTGCACGAGAGTAAACGAATGAACTTTATTCTATAAACTATCACTAATCGATAGGTTTTATGTGAATGTGCAATTCACTTCAAAGATTCTAAAGTATCTTGGGGATTCACCGGTTAACCCATTTGCATCCAATATATATAGATTGGTATAGGCGAATCGAACCTAAAACTTAGTGCGTTACACACACTTTGGAATTTATTTGTGCAACCTTCATCATCATAAAGTTCATTCTCTTCTTGTTCAAGATTTGCAACATATCTCCAACAAAAGATCCAACATAACTTACATATAATAATTTTGTATTTCAAAAAATTTAAAATTTGAGATTTAAAAAAATTATTTTTCATCCAAAAATTAATACGTCCCAAAAATGAGAAAAGTGTTAACAGTAAAATTGGAATTTGATATGAGTTGTGGGGGAAAGATGACTACGTGTGGGATATCTAAATAACAATCCTCCCTTCTTATTTTCCAAATTCCTAACATAATTTGTGAGAGAAAAACTTGCTAGTAATTTATAGTTATTGAATTTTGTCAAAATAATAATAATTACTACCACCATTATTCCTTTTTTAATTATAGTTTTAAGTTATTTACATATAATAAAAACTATTAAATTTTATTATTTCTAATGAAATTATTTATTTTTTTATACTAACTTCAATTATATCATTGCTAAGGTAATTCAAATCGTAACGGATATCTAACCGCTGCAGACAGATATTAACGGTTTTTAAAGATCTGACAAGAATGAACCGATATTAATTAATATATTTATATTTTATTTTTAATATATTATACAGATTAATAATATACAAAAATTAATATAATATTCCTGATTTTACACGTTAAAAACAAATCTTTACGATTCTTTCTAGTATTTCATTGTGATAAAAGAAAAAAGTGTTGATAAAATTAGCCAAAAAAACACACGGAGAAGTCTCATTTTTTATTAATGGCAAAGTTTTATTTACATGATATAATACCCTTAATTTTCTTTTGTTTGTTTTTTATTTCTAAACTACACAGTGGGCCACGAGTTTGGATTCTTTCAATCTTTATCTCCTTAGTTCTCTTTTGATCTTTTCTATTTTATTTAACATTATGTTCTTTTAATTTTTTTTGTTACATTAAAAGTTTATATTATTTACATCATGCGTGGAAATTTTTATATAAATATAAAATTATATAAAACATGAATTTTAATATATCATAATAACATATTAAATAATTTTATATTTATATAAAATTTTATATTAATAATTTATATGATAATAAACTTTTAATCTAAACTAAAAAAACTTAAAAAGATAAATAAAATTAAAAGAAATAAAGTCAATCGAAAGAAGTTTAGATTGAGTGCATCCGTTACTCGACTATGGGTGGCCAATGGCCATGACCCACCACACATTTTTGTGCACATATTTCTTTCCTTCAGTAGCACAATCCTCTTTTTTACTTATAAAATAAAAATATATCTCGTTTTTTTTTTGAGGTTTATAGACAAAGTAATAAACATACGTTGAAATTTAAATATATAATTATAAAATTTTAAATTTGAATTTGAGATAAGATGTGAGTATGTATGTTGACTTAAAATTGTTTTACACTATTGCATAATTGGAACTTATCATCCTGCTACGTAAGAATAGTTTAAATTGACAGTGCATACTTTTTTTGTTTTCTTTATTATTATTTTTTCAAAAAAAGTTTTTATTTTGTTTTTAAATTATAACAATTTTAAAATTTATTTGATTATTACTTTTAGAAATTCTTAAAAAATCAATGTTAAATTTAAGTTTTTATTTTTAATCCATCAAGTTTCAAAGGAATAAAATCTTAGTAATCTGAAATTTGACCAAAACGCAAATAAGATCTAACTAATAATTATTTTAGTTAAGATTTAAATTCTCTAAATAGTTCATTTTTAATTGAAATGCATTAACCATTTAAATTCAATCACTTAATTAATAAAATTTATTAGCCACTTAAGTTTAATCACTTTGTTAATAAATTTAAAAGGGATTCACGTAATCGTATTTTCTCTCATGCTCAATAATTCAAAGGTTTGCTACTAAATAGAAATCAAGACAAAAGTTACATATAGGGGATGACTTCTATTCGAAAATCTTGAAGAAATGTAATCATCATATTTTCAATGAAAGGAAAGTAATATGACTCATTGTATAGTGTGTTTAACTTCTATTTTGATCATGAATTAAAGCAAAGTTAAAGGATTGCATTTTAAAATTATTTCCTTTTTTAATTAATTTATTAATCCCAATGAATTAAAATTTTCCTCAAGCACCTTTTTTACTTAAAACATAATTCTTTAAGCATTGCTTAGGAAAATTAAATTTTAAGCATTTGCTTGCGAACAAATTTTTAATTTTTTAGTTTTCAAAACATATTAAAAAAATAAAATATCAAACAAGTTTTTTTCATTTTCTCATCTCTAAAATAGCTTTCAAAATTAGTATTATAAACATTTTTTTTCTTAAAATAGTTTTTAAGAATTGATTTACAAAATAATCTTTAAAAATTAAAAGGAAAAATCCAATCAAACATTTACCTAGGCACATGCCAATACCAATTACCAATGTTTTACATTCATTATGGAAGGTAGGCACATGTCGTTACTTTCACTATGTTTGCATTGTAAGTTGACATTATTAGTCCCACATCACAGTATGTCAGTAAGTAGTGTAAAGCACTAGCTATAAAACTGAAGGTTTAGTTTTTTTAATCAAAGTTTGGATAAAAAGAAAATTGGGCTTTTTAAAATTTAATTTATCAAATCAACATTAATCAAATTATAGTCTAAATTATACTTTTAAAAAATATATTCGATTGTCGTAAGAGCTTCGAGTAATTTTTAAGCAAAGTCTACGGTGGTTTATTTTAGAATTTTTCATACATCTTATTTTAAAAAGAGATAAAATCTAAAAATAATTAGTAAAAACTATTTTATCAAGAAAACTAATAATCATGGCAATCACCAATTCACTATTTAGTTTTTTTTTTTTTTTGTCATCATTGGAGCAATTTATTTTCTCGACTAAACTATTTTAAAAATTATTTTGGCCCAATCAAAATGATTTCATATTAGCGTTGATCCAATCATAATTAAGTGGATCTGATCTTTGTAATAAAGGATAAAATGGAAAAGGCAAAATTATTTTTTTTCAAGATAGGGGATCAAGATCGTCAATTTGTGATTGGAGCGTAAAAAAAAAGTACTTTTTAGAAATTATAGAGAAATTAAAATTTCGAACAATTTAAATGCTTCAATTGAATTCGTTTCATTTCTAAATTTTGTTGTTTTGATAAAAAAATGATTCTTTAAAAGAATGCATTTCAATAAAAAAAGGAAGTAAAACATATGTTTTGAGTGAAAGTTTTCCTTTTTACAATTTCAAATAATGAATTACACAACTTCCAATGTTTTTTCTTCTACATTTGTATTCTTAACAAGTGTCACAAGAGCACTTATTGCATAATTTGAGGAAACTAAAAAATTGCATTAGAGGAGAATTTTGGAGGGTTTCGATAAATTATTTAAATATAATCTATATTGTTATAATACTCTCAATATTAAAAATATATTAATCATAAACATTCATTTATTATTCTCTATAAAAATATTCTCTCACATTCATTCATTTATGTATCGAGCTACACTAATGATACATATTGGAATTGGAGTACACTACATAAATTATGTATGAGTCAATATGTGAGAAAATTCTTTGCCTTCGTTGCCTCTCTGCACTGAAGACCCTTATGCACATTGTGAGCGATTGTGAATATGTCCAACTATTTTAGAATAAAGTTATTATGCTTGAATTTTAGAGTAAATTCTTTCGCTTTGGTATTTATGTCTGACTTGAATGAAATCTTACTCACAATGACATTGGAAATATCACTTGGGCATGCAAAATGTTATTTGGTGTGATAGTTAATGAACTATGAAAAGATGAAAATTCTTTTGTTTTCCCCCAAAATACATAGATAAGAAGTGATTTGTGTCATTATATTTCTAACTAAGTTGACTTTATTTATAACTCTTTGATCAAGAGTAAGGTTCTCGAGCATAGTTTGATTAAGCATAATAAAAAAATGGATTAAACCCTGTGTGAGATTATGAAGCTGAATGTTGATGGTGCTTACAATGACATCTCAACTTGCAGGATAATTTTTCACAATCATAACGACGAATTCATCAATTAAAGTTATACTGAGTTTACTCCCTTACTTATTCTACTCAAAGAGATCATCATTTTTATATTATATCAGAATAACTAGACATATTTCCTTAGTTATTCTTCTAGAGAAGCAAATAAATGTCTTCATTTTTTAACTTAATTTGATCATAATGTTTTTGTTTTGTTCAAGTAGTATAACCACTTTTTTTATTTGTTAGATTCATTTTTGTGGAATGATGCTGTAAATTATGATTCTCATTTTTCGTTTTATTTAATATAATTTTTTAATAAACAAAAAAAAAATTATCTATTTTTTCCTCTACCCCCATCATCCCAAAGCCCTCCCTTCACCTTGAAACTCCCAAATAGAATCTAAAACTACACTTTTAAAAACTATTTTCTATTTCTAACAATGCTCACCCTAATAAATCTATCTACATACTTCTGAAAATAATGATTCAACATATAAAATACCTAATCAAACTTAGGCATACTACTTAATATTTGGGTTAAAACAAAATTCGCGATGAAAAGGAAGCATCATATGAAAGGTACTTTAAAGAAGAACGACACCTACCCTGAATTTTTTGATGAGGTAATATTAAAGACAAATCGATGCTACTTTTTCCATATCCTCCATTTTGCTTTTTCACTTTTTCATTTCCTTTGACTTTACTTTTCATCCTGTTTGTTGTTACCTATTTCTTTTTTTAAATTAAATAACACTTCTTATCATCATTTTATAAAAAACAATTAAGTTATAATTTGTGAACAAAAAATTTATGTATTTAATTTATATTATAAATTACATTATAATCTAATTATTTCTTATGTAAAACATCAAAACTAGTAATTAATTGAAATGTTTTTATTATCAACCTTTTAAAAACGGTTCGAAGTCTAACTTCTTATAGTACTCCCTTCAGCTTTAATTACAAAAACACAAATATATGTATTTGTTGACCTCAAATATAAAGTTAATTAATCTATTATCATTTAATTATATTATTTAAAAAATATTACTTCATTAATTCTTTAATATTGTAGAAAATGAACATAGTATTTACGGTAAATTAGTAATTGTATTATTTTTTTACATGAAATCAAAAAAATTAAATATACTTGAAAATCATTCTTAATAAAGGTGAAAATAGAAATGTTTTTGGTGCACTTTGAATCAATTGACAATTATGAGGCAAATTTAAAATTATTTGATCTAAATATTAAAATACTTGTGGTTTAGTTCAATTCAGATGAAATGTTTTAAAAGAAATTATTCTATTCCAAATTAATACGATGTAAATTGGATCAATTTTATTTATATAATTATTCTCATTTATTTAATTTTCTATACATTTATTATTATTTCATATGATTCAAACAAAACTATTAATAATATATCAATGCAATATTTTATACAAACAAAAAATAAATACATATTATATACTATTTATATATACAATTCGATTTTGTTTAGTTTTGAAAAAATTATCTAAACTCTGATCCGAACAATTTTTACAAAAAAATTCAAACACATTTAATAATATTCAATTTTGTGTGGTTTTAAGTTTTTTGGGATCGATTTGCAATTTTTATTTGGATCAATTTAAATATGAATACCCTAAATATTTTTACTTTTAATTAATATCAGATGAAATATGTTAATACATTATTTTTTATAAAAAAATATACTCTTTTTATTGTTGGTAAAACAGCTAATATTTTTACAATTGGAATAAGCTATTAAAAGCTCCATATAATTAATACTAGTATTTTTCAATCATGATCATATTGTTCTTTCATGTCATCGTCCCCATCCTCAAGAGCATTATAGTCTCCTTTTCCAAGAAAAATAAACATAATTAAATATTAATATAAACCAATAGAATCAATGACATTAGCTAGGTTAACCAAATTAAATAAAACAAACAAATTTTTTCAAAAAGCTATAGTTCTACTTTTGCTACCAAATTAAACATGCTGATCTGCTGCTGATGCAAATCTTTATTAAAGATCGGAGAATGCAATGAAAACCAGAAGAAAAGGGATATATATAGCAACAATGACGATAAAATAAAGTTAAGAAAAAGAAGGAAATAAATCTTATCCACATCACTACTTTACACGACATGTTAGCGAATCAATGAAGTGGACCAAGTCGATACTGTCGTCAATTTCAACTATAGAAAGCAAATGAAAGTCTTCTTATATTAAATATTCCTTGATAAGCTTATAGAGGTTATCATATATATGGATTTACATGTCTCTCTGTCATTTTTTTTCTATTGTATTTTGTTGTATATATTTTAATATATTCAATTCTATAATATTTGATCTGGAGTGAAATTTAATTTTGAGGGACATATAAGTCGGTGAAAGTTGAAGGGAGTAAAAGGTAAAAATAAATGTATACCTTGCATTTAAAGAGTGTGATCTTTTTATAGGATGCCTCTTAAGGAGGATAATCGTCGGGGTTGTTACATTGATGATGAGAAAAATACAAGAAAGAAGGAGTTTGAATTATGTAAAAAAAAAATTCTTTAAATTAATTATATAAATATTTTTGTCAAATAAACTTTTAAGGTAAAGAGATAAATAAAAGAGGAAATACACAAACAATTTATCATGGTTCACCATGCACTAGTATCTACGTCCAATCCCATTAACTTGAATAATTTTGCACTAAAATCAAACTAATTATTATTTCAACCACTCAGCGTACTATTGTCATGAACTTGACTATACTATATACTCTTATCAAACTTTTAACTTAATACAATCAAGCTCTTAAGGACACAATGAAAAATAGATTTGTTAAATTACAAGTTAACTCTTCAATAGAGGATAGAAATTTAAGGTTCAAATAACAAGTGATAACCTTTCAATAGAAAGTATTTTGATTATGAGATCACTTGAGTAAATCAAAATTCTTTCTTGAATATTTGACACTATAATTGATCAATGATACTCTTGCTTGTGTATTTTGCAATGACACATGAATACTTTTTATAGTACATAAAAATGATGTTGAAATTATGACCATTGCATACATATGATAGAGAATGTCGCGCATAACTTGTATGATCTTGTACTACAAGGACAACCGAGTGGATATCAAAATTGACTCATTAAACTTGTCCTTTTTAGCACCATAAAATATTCTTTAGAAAATTCCTTCATCAAATGAAAAACATATTGTGCAATCATCAAATACAACTCATTAAATGAAGAAAATCAGTTTCCAAACAAAAGAAGTAACAAATAATTCATGTCTTGGGATTGCTTATACCAAAGGATTAAAAATTAGACGAATAAAATTTATCAAAGTATAGATCATATGATGTATTTGTATAAGAGGATTGACTTTTGATAAAGTGTTGATTAAAGGATGAATAATGTTGACCAATTAATAATAAACTCAACTGAACATAATAGGAATCTGATGATGTACTTCATTATATAACAGTGGGTAGAACGTTGACCAAATGGTTCACTAAATCAACTATCAGGAACCAAATACTATTTTTCTTTGTTCACTAAATCAACTCATAAACGATCTACACACTTAGAAACACGTTAAAATCTAAATTGTTCTCTTATCCTCTTTGTTATCATCAAAACCAGCATTAAAGATAATTACTTTTCAAACCTACTTGATTCTAACAATCCAGTTGCGGTATTCGTGGATCATCGTGTGATATTGATAGAATGATGTTCGATCGTTGGATCCTAAGGTCGTACTAGACGGTGACACATATGTATTGATCGGATTGATTGTGTTAGTTTTCTAGATTTAAACTTGGAACCTCATTATTAAATCTACATCGTTGTCTCTTCGTGTACCAATCGAATTACTATATGTGTGTGTGATCGAGTTATAATTCGTTGACACCAAATGTTAAATATATATAAAATACTTACACCTTCAATAGCTATTTGTAGAAGTTGAATAAAATCTATCCAAAAGCTGAATCATCTTGTATTATATTAATGTAATCAAAACTTCAAATAATTTAGACCTATATTTTAATAATAGATATTTAGTATTGTTTCAAATAGTGTATTATATTGATTAAAAAAACGTATTATATGTTAAAATAAGATGATATGATGAGATATCAAATAAGTTTAACATTCTATAAATTTTGATATGTTTGACCTACTTAAGAAACCTTTTTTTGTATTAACACCTACTTAACGAACTTTGAATAACAATAATGTTAGATTGATTTAATTTGTCTTACGCAAAGAGTATATAGTATATATATAGGATTAGCCAAGTCACGTTCTCACAAGGTAGATTGGTGATAGGTTACTCCAGTCTAAATCGTTATCCACGCAATTTTCAATTTAACCACGTCATTCTTGGCGTTTTGCACACATACCAAACCATATATCATCACTTTTTGGAGACAAATTGCAGGAAATATTTGGTGTTAGTAGCATCACAAAGGTCAATATTTGTTTTCTAAAGTTATAAAAAATTCAGTGTATTGAAAAGTTTGAATTTATTTGCAGTAAATTTTTTGTGCCAAATCTATTATGTAATTTTATTTTTAGGCAATTCTTAATTCCACGAAATGTGGAATTCGCTTGGACCTTTTGTGGCTAGCTAGAAGACCATAACATAACTAACTAGTCACTATCTCCTTAAAATGAAGGTTCTATGTGTTCGGTTTAAGGATAACCGATTGATTAGTCTTATGTTCACTATGAATAAACAAATGAGATATATAAAATAAATGATTTCTATGTTTAATGTCTTAATGTTTTGATGAAGCTATAATGTTAATTTTTTATTTTTTTTATTTTTTATTTTTTATTTTGAAACATTTCATCTGTTTTTGCTTAAGAATTTGTTTTTATTTATAAATATCAACTCAGGCATAAATAATTGTTTTTTTATACACAACACAAACATTTAAGTTTGATTTAGTTTTCGTTTAGATCATTTTATTTAGTCTTTTATATTATATTATGTTTGCATCGTCACTCATTTATCTTATTTTTAATAACGACTAATACAATGGAAAACATATGATTATTAGCAATTCTACATTACGCGAAAAAACCTATTTTATAGCGTTTTTTTTATTCATTTACATCGTTTTTTCAAAAAAATAAGCGTTGTAGCATCCAGCGTTGTAAAAGATACAACATCGCTTTTTAAAATAAAAAAGCGCTATAAACGAGTATATTCCGCGCTTGTTATAGTCGTTTTACAGCGCTTTTTAGAAAAAGCGTTGTAAAAGGTGCATTCAATAGATGCATTATTATGCACCTATTACAATGCTTTTCTGAAAAAGCGTCGTAAAAGGTGCATTCAATAGATGCATTATTATGCACCTATTACAACGCTGTCTTTTAAAAAAAAATTCAAAATCTTTTTCATCCAGAATCAGTTCACACAATCATTTCACAATCAGTTCACAACATATTCATATACATATTCACATATTGACAACAACGCAAAACTATATACATATTCATATAACTACATATTCACAACTTTTCAAATGTGTCTTATTCATATTCATATAACTATCAGAACTACACAGAACATAACTACCATATATTCATATAACTATCCCTTGCAGCATGCCATTTCCCAGCAAATCAAATAATTTTCATTTCAATCACATACTAACACCAGTCTTCCTTTTATTTTAATTAGATCTCTTTCAGAGTATGTTGGACTAGAATTGTCAAAGTACTGTGCCATATAAAAATTGAACATAAATAAGTTAGAATCAAATATATACATAGTTTATATATGAAAATCAAATAATGAAAATACCGTACCGTTTCTGGGATTATAGTTTGATTCATATCAACAATCCTCTTCATGAATCGCAATATATAGTACCCACAGTCGATGTTGTTAGTTTGACAAGGGCACTATAAAATAAAACATATAAGTCAATAAATATTTGTGCATTGGTAGCAGTATAAGTTCAACATGCATTTTATTGAAACAAAAAACTAATAAATACAATACCTGAAAAATAGAAGAACAATAGGGTTACGACGTAGAAATACGAACAAAGAAGAACAACGCAGAAATACGAACGGTTCGTAGGAGAGTAGGGTTCGAAGAAACAAAGATGGTTCGCAATGACAAGTAGAATGAAGAGGAAACAAGCGTATGAAGTTTACGTAATGAGGGTTAGTAACAAGGCAATATTGTTCGTAGGGTTCGCAATGAGAAGGAGAATAAAGAGGATGAGGAAACAAGCATATGAAGTTTACGTAATGAAGAGGAAACTGAAGCGGTTTAGGGTTTAGGGAAAATATTTTACTCAAATTAAAATGTTATCTTTTTTTATTGTAGTTATTTATTTTGTTATGGTTTATTATGTTAGTAAAATGTTATTTTCTTAAGAAATTGTAAATTTTTTCTGAAACCAAATAATACTTATTTAAAAGAAAGCAAGTTCATAATATTTATCTAATTATGAAATATGTAATATTATATATATAAAATGCGTTAAGATTATTTTCAAAAGACATAAAACGTTCATATTTTAAAATGCTATAGTAGAGTTGTAAAAAAAAAAATTAAATAGAAATTACGTTGTTAATGTATATATGATAAATAAAATTTAAAGCATGTGAAAAATATATTCATTTTAATGTAATTATTTTTTAAAAAATATAAGTTAATTTTTAATAGCCTATTACAACGCTCTTTAACTTATTTTTTAAAAGCCTATTACAGCGCTCTTTGAAAGATTGCTGTAAAAGACCTCCTTAACTTATTTTTTAAAAGTCTATTACAACGCTATTTGAAAGAGCGCTTTAAAAGGTCTCCTTAACTTATTTTTTAAAAGCCTATTACAGCGCTCTTTGAAAGAGCGTTGTAAAATGCATTTTTTTAAAAGACTATTAGACTGTAAAAGACCTCCTTAACTTATTTTTTAAAAGCCTATTACAGTGCTCTTTCAAAGAGCGCTGTAAAAGGCTTCCTTAACTTATTTTTTAAAAGTCTGCTACAACGCTCTTTGAAAGAGCACTGTAAAAGGTCTCCTTAACTTATTTTTTAAAAGTCTATTACAGCGCTCTTTTAAAGAGCACTGTAAAAGACCTCATTAACTTATTTTTTAAAAGCTTATTACAGCACTCTTTCAAATAGC
Organism: Cicer arietinum; assembly: GCF_000331145.2. NCBI lineage: Eukaryota > Viridiplantae > Streptophyta > Magnoliopsida > Fabales > Fabaceae > Cicer > Cicer arietinum. Next base: position 16,231,477 of record NC_021166.2, read on the forward strand.
GCTGTAAAAGACCTCCTTAACTTATTTTTTAAAAGCCTATTACAGCGTTCTTTGAAATAGCGCTGTAAAAGACCTCCTTAACTTATTTTTTAAAAGCCTTGTAAAAGACCTCCTTAACTTATTTTTTAAAAGCCTACAACATCGCTTTTTCTACAGCGCTTGTCAAAAAAACGATGTTGTATCTTCCGTTATTTTTAAAAAATTCTACAACAGCGCTTGTATTTAATAAACACTGTAAAAGACGCGCTATAAAATGTCATTTTTGCGTAGTGCTACTAAATAGTGCAAAAATATGTTGTCCCTAGTACTAATCTTTCGAGAAATATTCACCAATACTTATAAATGGTGTTTGATGAATATTTCTTAATTTGTTTCTATAACCATTTAGATTCATGTATAACATCTAAAAATTTGAGAATAAATATTTATCCACATAATTAATACCATTAAGATAATAGACTAAATGCGTACTTTAATATAACTTAAATTACTAAATTGAAAATATAAAAATTTAAAGAAAATTTAGAGAAACTTAGAGGACCTTTAATGTTTACAAAAACATAAAAAAAAAATTTAAATTATCACTTTCGTTAAACATACATAAATCACCTCAGAGATATTTGTACAAATTATATTAAAACATAACGTGAGACCATTGATTTGACTTGATTTTTTCTTTTCTTCACCAACTAAATAAAATAATTAATTAAACAAATAATAAAACACTAACAATTGGTATCTGACATGATCATGGAACCTTTACTTCACATTCCGATTTTACTTAGCGTCTATATATATCAATGCACGAGCTAGCATTCAGATTCCCCCACCACCAATTTTCTCCCTAAAACTCTCTCTTCCCATTTTTGTACTATCTACTAACTTTAATTATGTTTCCATTCTCATATCACCAACATTCTTCTAACCAATTCTTCATTTTCTTACTTATCCTCGTCTTCACAGGTGTGTATACTAGTACATACTCTCTTCCATCTATTTTATAAAATACAAACAAAAGCTAACATGATTATTTTGAATGAGTCAAAGATATATAATAATAGTTTTTGTGGCATTCTTAATTTACAAAACCAACGAAACTTGAAACTCTGTTTGAACTTGATGCAGGGGTTACAGTTTCAGCGACAACATTCACATTCGTCAACAAATGCGACCACACAATATGGCCAGGAATTTTAGGAAAACCGGACATCGGAACAACAGGATTCGAACTCAAAAGAGGAAACACACAAACTTTTCAAGCACCAACCGGTTGGTCAGGTAGATTTTGGGCAAGAACCGCTTGCAAATTCGATTACTCCGGTCACGGTACTTGCTCAACCGGTGACTGCGGTTCTGGGGAAATTAACTGCAACGGCAACGGCGCTACACCACCTGCAACGCTAGCGGAATTCACTTTGGGAATTGGTTCGCCGGATTACTATGATGTTAGCCTCGTCGATGGTTACAACCTTCCGATGATTGTAGAAGCTAACGGCGGTTCAGGTCGGTTAGAATTAGTTTTAGTTAGTTATAGCCAGTAACAACTAACTTTTAAATAGTATAACTAATTTATAACAAAAAGTGTTTCATGGAAATTCAATTTGGACAACATGCAAAATTATGATCAATTCGATCAAATAGATAATTAATTTCAATTATGTTCAAAATTATAGTAGATAATGTGATTAATTGTATTAAAAAATAAGTTTATAGATATGATTTCTATATATATATATATAATTAACTTTATAATTTATGTAATTAAGGTATGTGTGATATGACGGGTTGTGGAGAGGATATTAATCGGAGGTGTCCTTCGGAGTTAAAAGTGGAAGATGGTGACGCGTGTCAGAGCGCGTGTGGTGCGTTTGGAAAACCAGAATATTGTTGTAGTGGTGTGTTTGGTTCACCTTCAAGTTGCACGCCTTCAGTGTACTCGCAAATGTTTAAATCTGCGTGTCCTAAGTCTTATAGCTATGCATTTGATGATGCTACAAGCACTTTTACTTGTACTGCTGCTGATTATACTATCACATTTTGTCCTTCTTCTCCAAGGTAAATTAATCTTTTCAATTCATAGATAAACTCTTGTGTATTTAAAACCAAGCTTATATCTCCATATTTTGTTTTAAAACTATTCTTTCTATTTATTGGTGGAACTTTATCACAACGTCATCAATCACATTTTTTTTTATATTATCCTCTCTCGTTCAATCTATTGTATCTTTATTTATGACTAAGACATAAAATGGAAGAAAATGTTGATTTTAGGATTTTGTTTGTTGTGTAGTTTGATGTCTTTAATGAAGAACGGGCAAGGATCAGTTGAACAGGCAGCTGTAGCAACTACTTCATGGATAGCCAATATGGCAACAGGAGCATCCGCAAGAATAAACCAACCATTTTCAGCTTCCATGTCAACTTTTTTTGTGGCTATCACTTTCATTCTTTCCTATTTAGTCTATTAGTCTCCAAAATTCGTCTCTAAATTATATTCCGTAAAAATTACATTTTTCTAGTAGCTTTTTTGTTTGTTTGTTAGAGTCACGTCTCATTTGTATTTTCTCATACCCTTGTGACATAGGAAAGGGTCAACAAGACAACAACAATATCTACTTGGTGTAATTAACATATATTATCATTGTTGAATTCTATGTGAATTAATTATAAGCATTTTTGTTAAAGTTGTTTTTGACTTTTTCTTTATTCTTTATATATATGGCTTATTTATATTTCCAAGTGCGTGAGGAATGACGAATATTCCAATCATTGATATGTAAAGAATAATATGAGAAATTTTATGGTATAATAAAAAATAGAATTTATATTATTTTATTAATTATCGATGATTTAATTTTGATAATAACAAAATATGTTAATTTTTTAATGTATTATAAAAGTTTCTTAACAATAAAGATTGTTTTTTTTTTTTTTATTATTATCATTAAAAACTAATAAAATACCCATGTATCTTCCAATGTATTATAGAAGAATAAAGATTGAAGATTATTTTTTTATTTTTATTATTATTATTATTGAAAACTAATAAAATACCCATGTATTGTGTACATCATTATACTTAATTTAAATAGTTTAATTTTTTTTGTCTTAGAAGAGATGATAAATTTTATCATAATTAATTCACACAATTGCAATGTCCAACCTAATAATATCAATATTTACTAATTGAATTAGAACTTAAGAACTAAATATTCTAATGTAATACAAACAAATATTATTTGAGGAGAACTAAAAAAAAAGTCGAGGAAGCAAGAAATTAGAGAAAAGTGAGACATCTGATAAAATATATGATGAGAAAGAAACAATGGAGTTGTAAAAAATGTATGATAAAGGTGTATAAATATATTTATTTTAAGAACATTATCATTTAAATGAATGAGACATATAATTAAATATGACTTTAATTTTTTTTTTTCCTTTTCCAAATTTAGGGTAGAGGCGAGATGTTGAAATCCGCCTCTCATATTAATGAAGATATACATTTATTTATTTATTTTATTTTTATATATAATCATTTGTTTTATTTTATATATTTTAAAATTTAATATCTTTTTAATTAAAAAAATAGTTATTTATTATTTTATTAGAATCTAATAATTTTAGTTTTATTATATTAAATTTTTTTTATAAATATTAACTTTAAACTTTTATTTTCTATATACAAAGCCATGGGTGGGGTCATGGTGGAATTAATATCTATTCCACGTCCTTATTAGGAATTAAGAGTGATTTTCAATTTTTTAAAGAGTATCTATTTCACATACTAAGTATAAGAAAGAAGACTCTATTATCTATAAATAAAAAAATAAAAAAAATTAATAAGAGAAACGAAAAATCATGGGTCATTGTCTAAAGTAGAACAAATATAAGTCAAATATGTTATTTTAAATTCAATTCTTTAAAAAAATATTAAGAGAAATTTCTATATTTTGATGATAGAGTAATGAATCTCTCAAGCTTCTAATAATAGAACACTTTATATAGAAGAAAAAATAGCAATGTAGCGATTTGACTCAATTGATGTGTAATGAATGTTTTATTTTGTCTTAACCCTTAATTTTTCAAGACTAATTAAGAGTCTTGATAATTTGAAATTTTGACTATGAAATAAATAAAGCTTAATAAAAATAATTCTCTTATCAAAATTGAATTCAAATATTTTTGATCAATTTAATCTTCATTTAAACTCGTAAATCATTTCAGCTCGATCACTCTATAAATCTTTATATATAATACCTTGAATGATGAAACCGTATGATGAAAATATGCTAAATACACTAAACAATTAAATATTATTTAAAAAAAAAATAAAAAAAAAATTGGTCACTGATAACCTGCTAATACTTCCCACAACGCAAAAAGTTGTCATTAAATATTTAATAAATTTATATTTATTACTTTATTTTTTTTTAAATATAAATAAAAATTAATAAAAAATTAATTAATTTTTTGATTAATTTTTATTTATATTTTGAAAGAAATGAAATATGATTAAACAATGAATACACCTCAATGCAAAATTGTGACAAGCTCGGGAGATATAAGATATTTATTAATTAGATATTTCTTGTTGGTTTAGAATCATGCTTTTAAAACTTTTATTTTTTGAGATAAATCATGCTTTTAAACTTTGCCATTGACTGTTGGGTTGATTAATCCATTTTTCTAGAAAAAGTTAATCTTCGTTGTCTTTACGATAATCACAGACAAATTGCTAGAATAAGGTATTTTCAAACCTTTTTGTAAATGTCATTACGAAGTAATCCACGTTGTTTTTAGTGCGAGCAAAAGTTAAGTGACGAAAAGGAAAAAGTTGAGAAATTGAAGTAAAAATTTAATATGATAAGGGTGGTTGTTTTTGTATTTTTTGATTGGTCGAATCGATAAATAATTACTGCTCATTCTGTCACTGTTTCATAACAGTTTAATTTCTATGTATAATTGGTAAAATGTCTTATCTTGTTCACAAATTACAATTAATTACTTTTAGGTGTAATTTTAAAAATAATTATAATTAAAATTAAATATTTTTAGTGATTCAAATTTTTTATATTAATAATTGATATAAATTAAATCCAATATATAATTCACGTTTGAGATTTCATTGTCTCTAACTATAAGACCATTTTCAAAATTTCACAAGCATTAGCAATTTTTTTCTCAAAAATACCCTTGTTAATTTATCATTGAGAAACATAAATTTATTTTCTCTCATATATATATATATATATATATATATATATGTCAAACTTAATATTGTGACACATTTGATAATTCTTTATTGCATATTTATTTTATAAAATTCATCATTTGATTAAAAATTATACTCACATAAATATATCTATAAAATATGATATTAATATAAAATTATTTGATATATCAATTAGATATATCAAAATTAATTAGTTTAATAAAAATTTATAAGATATTAATATTGATGTATTTGTTGATAAATCAAATTATTTTAAATTAATATCAAATTTCATAGACGTAATTTATGTTATAATAATTTTTGATGTAATGGTGAATTTTGTAATATAATTATGAGATAAAAATTTATTATAGATGTCATATTTTAAGTTTGAGATCTAGTATCAATTGATCATGCCTCTGTATGTGTGTATGGATGAAAATCAGTTTATTTCATACGTAACTTTCTAATGAGTTAGCTCATAAAAGATAGATTTTATTAATTTATTATTATTATTATTTTATTGATATAATATATCAATATTAAACACATAAAATTTAATATATGCTAAATTACATCCGTGGTCCCTTAACTTAATTTCAAGCAAAGTTTTAGTCATTTATCTTTTTTTTTTCTTTTCGATTTAGTCATTTATTCCTAACAATATTAAATAAAGTATGAAAATATGAGTTTATTTGAAGATTTGCGTTACGAATTTGATGAAATTTGTATTATATTGAAGAATATAATTAATTTTATGAGTTTTGATTGATTTTTTTTTTTGAATTTTTGTATAAAAAAGGATATCATTGTCGAAATTTTAAAACATAAAATATTAAATTGTCACTTAAAATTAAAATAAAGGACCAAGTCGGGAAAAAAAAGATAAAAGACTAAAACGTTACCTGAAATTAAGTTAAGAGACCACGAATGTAATTTAGCCTTTAATATAAATCTAAAATTTATAACTATGAATTCTAATCATCAATATTTGTTTATATTTTTTAATAGTTTATTTAATAGACAAAAAAAAAACTTTATATATATATATATATTATATATATTTTAGGCAAAATAAGTTTTCTTAATTTGATCTTTATTTTATTTTTCTCCGCAAATTAACCCTTTAGAACTCATTTTTATTATTTTTTATGTAAATACTTTAATTTAAAATTAATAAATAAATAAATAAATAAATAAAAACAACCGAGTCCTTGTATTTTTCAAATTTTTCAAAATTAAAGAAGTTACATTATTCTTGTTGTTTTTGTATAGTGAGGTGGAAATGCAATAGCTATAAAAAAAGAGAGATTAAAATAATATATAATAACAATCAATAACTCTTGCTCAACCAATTTACTCAACATTTCTAACATCACTTAGCCATCAATAATACGCAGCAAAATGATTTAAAAAAATGAATTAATACACATTAGCAAGATGATTTTAAAAAGATGAAAAATCAATTTTAGTCTTTCAGAAAAATTTTGAGATTCAAATTTATTTTATATAAAAAATAAAGATAATTTTTAGGCTACGAAAAAATTAAATCAGAATAACGTAATTACTACTTTCTTGACGCTTTGTTTGATTAACGATGGAAATGAAAAAAAAATAAAAAATAAGTTGATTATTTAATAGTATGATATAAAAGAAAATCAAAAGAAATTATAAAAAAAATAATGTGTATTAATCAAATGACATAAATGTCTTTAAGAAAAAAAATTAAATATAATTAAAAATATATATTTGTTACAATCAAAAATTATAAAATATAAAGAAAAAAATACTAAATTAAATTGCGTCTTCTTTTAAAAAACATAATGACATAGCTTAACAAATTATTATTATACTAAAAGTACTATGACTAAATAATTTCTACAATTGCAAGCAGATGATAAATTAAATAGACAACAATAAAAAAAAATTAAACTCATTTAAAATTAGAGCATATATATACTTAATTAACTTAACTGAGTCACATTTTGTAGGTCAAGAAAGGTCAAGTACTTGCAAGAGAGTCTCAAAGACTTGAATTTGGACACCAATATTATTTAATTCCTCTCAGCCATGCATTAACTTTCAAACAAGATCTATGATCCACTTTCAAGTTTTTTAATATGTATATATCTCATTCTTTTTAAATAAATAAAAAACTAACTAACTATTATATTTTACATTAAAATATATATATTAAAATGTTTTTTATTTTTATTTTTAAGATGTCGTATTATGAGAATGCGATCACATGACAAATAATTTTTTACTCTTAATTTTTTATTTAATTTTTTTAATAGATAATCGCCAGGATATAAGCTCCTATTAGAAGAAAAAAAATCATCATTCAGGTGATTGCATAGGGGAGATACAACCTCTTGAAGTTCCAAAAAAGTAGAACATTTTATTATATAAATTTCAATGTAAGGTATATTGTTCAGTGTTTTAAAAAAAGAATATAATAATAAATAAATAAATAAAACCCACTTTCAAGCATTCAAATCATGTAAATTTTAAAATTTAAAGAGAGTGAGAGCGGAGATAAGAGCTAAGAGGAATTATATTTGCAAGATGATGAATAGAAAGACGAAATAAAGTGGCAAAGAAAAAATACTTGGATGAGGATGGTAAGAGAATGTGTGATTTTATTCTTTTTATTTTTAAAAGTAGGGACTATAAAATAATATTTTATAATTGTCAAAGAGTGAGTGTGAATCACTTCAAAATTAATTCTAATTGAAAGTTAGAATTTAGAGTTTTTACTTCTATAATTAATTTTGAATTACTCTGAAATTTATTATTTAACAAATTTTTATGTAAATATATTCAAATATAAATTAATTTTTATTTAAGTTAACTTTAATTAAAATTAAATTTACAAATTAATATTAATCCAAAATCAATTTCTATTCAAACATTTTCACCATAGCACATTTCAACACCATCACTAAACATTCAAAAGCTTAGCTATCATGCTCTATATGTGAATAGCATACATGAGATGAGAGACATATATAGTTGAGAGATGCTATAGTTTGTGGGCTTTTTCTATTCTGTGTTGGAACATTTTTTACATCACATGTTGGGTTCTATTTTTAAATGAGTCAAAATAAAATTTAAAATTGTAAAATTAATTTTGACATGTTCGATTGTTTTTTAGTATAATTATTTTACTTCTAAAATTGATTCTAATTTAAAGTTAAAATTTATAGTTTTTAAATTAAAATGTGATTTTTTCACTTAAATTTGTTGTTCAACTACCTTTTATGTATATATATCCAAAAACAAATCGACGCATATATATATATATATATTGAAACATAAATCATACATTTAACCCAGTTTTTTTTATTAAAAAAATACAAATTCTATTCATTTAAAATTAATTTTTGAATCAAACGAGGGTAACCCAAATTGCCATCCAGTAGTAAATATGGATGGGAGTGAACCATCTTTCACTAAAATGGGGTTTGAGATACAAAGAAAGAACATGAACAAAGTATAGTACAAAAAAAGAAAAGAAATCAAAATCTAGCAACTTTTGGTCCCAAGATAAGATAACAAATTAAAGTCCAATCCTTATTGGTTGTTTATCACTTTCCAGCTTCAACTTTTCCTTAATGTTGTTTATGTACCCCAAAGGCAATGTGAACAAATCCAACAGGTCAATATACTAAACAATACTTATTCAGTGCACATGCAAAGGATATATAATTAGCACAAAAGCCTAACCGTTCCAAGAAAATTTGCAATAACAGCAAAAGGCAGCTTCACCGTTAAGCTGTTGTAGGAGATATTAGCCCGTTTAACTCTTGCGAGATTTTTATCACCTTTTTAGTTTCTACCTCTTTGGTGCCTTTAATCCTATTCGGACTTTATTGCTAGGAAGACATTACTCTCCTTTTGGTTTTTATTTTGGGTTTTAACTTAACTCGATGTGTTAGTTGTAGCTATACTAGTTAGAGAACTTGTGCAACGTATAATATTGGTGCATCGCCATTAGTTGGAATTGTTTCAATAAAAATTGCAACTGTGTGTAGTTAAAAAATGAGATTGAAAATGAAAATCTTCAACTGAAGCTTAAATTATATAGTATTTATGCAGAACTAGAGTTTTAACTCTTCCCATGACAACATTAGTGATCTTCCCTGAAGACAAGATTAAGTAATACCTAGATTTGAGTAGGTGCGAAAACCAAGTATTATGATAAACCTATCAATGCATTCCAATTCTCAACTTTGTATTTGGATTAGGATAATAGTAGGGAATGGATTTAATAGATCAAAGTGGGAATAAGGGGGAGAATATGAAGGGAATCAAAGTGAGGGTGTAGAAGGGTATAGCTATTATGAATCCTAGTTATACTTTATACGGCATTGGTACAATATACATGTAAAATATATGATGAATTCTTGAAAATTCAATATAAAATATAACCAAGATAAGATATCACAGATACATAAACAACAACATTTACATAGAAGCACAATATTTTACCCTGATTTGTGGACAATATTTTCATATTAATAATCATGAAAACATAATTGTTCTATAAAAAAGAAAAAAAAGACCGACAGATCGTTGATAGTTAACAGCTTCTTAATATCAAACTTAGATCAGTCACTTTCATGTTTATATGCATCATGAATATTTTATTGTAATTGTAATAATCATGAAAGTATAACAATCCTAAAGTTCAAAACTAATAGGTTGTTGATCGTTTATAGTTACTTGATATCAAATTGAGGCACTTTCAGTTTTATATGCATGAAATATTCAGTGGTGGACATGCTTCTTGGATAGAAAACTCCGTCAAAGCCAATTGTGTAATATTGTCGAACATAGCCTTTGGGGGATTTTGAGGGGTGCGAGAACCCTTTCAATAAATCTGAACTTTTTAATTTGAGTGCTTTTTTCACCCTAAAATTACTTAGGAAGTATACTCTTTAGTAATAAATATAAGCAAAAGTCAACGTATTTGATCTAAATTGAGTCAAATACATATTATTTTTGCTTATATTTATGACCATAGTACTTCTCAATAAATACAGTTTTTATGTCATTCAAAAGTATACTTTCATACAAGATGGGGATAAAAGCACCCATTTATTTAGTATTAGTATATACTATTATAACCAAGCATGAACTGTCTTAGGCTTGTCTCTGGCCCCCAACCTTTTCTACGAGACACTACTAGACCATCCCTTTTTAGAAAAAAAGGAGGTGAGAAAATTTGAGAAGGGTACAAGGAGACATTCAGACAAGTCCAATAGACAAAGCAACATATGAAAATTAATGCTAATAGTTGCTTCCGTAATAGCTAAGAATCCTAAGCCATGTCCATACATAATTTCATTCCAAAACAAAGCACATCTCATTACTATTAAGAATAGATACAAGAAAAAAGCATCAATCTTCCACTTGCATAAAATTCTAGTTTAATTGAACTAAATGCTATATCTTTTGACACATTACAGCTTCATCCCAATCAGAGTTGCTTTGTTTACTCAATGTACTGCTCTTCTAAAAGCTTTATACTTTAACTATGATGCTTAAATGAAGATAAGGAAAACTTTTTTTGTCAAAAGTAGCAGTGCAAAACCATTAGCAAATCAAAGCAACCGTCACAATAATAAAACCACAGCCAATCCAATCCATACATGATTCATCTAACCTGTCATTTTTTAATTATAAACAGGACACACTTGTGCAAGCATTTTAATCACTATTAATAATTTATTAATTATACCACATGCAGAAGCAGCAGAAATATCAATTACTTTTTTTTTCTTTCTTTTTTCTCCTTTCTTTCAGGTCATAAAGACCAAGTGGGCTAAAAAAAGTTTTTGATAATCCTGGGTACTTTTGTGACAGATATTATGATCTTCACTTTTGAGGTGAATCGACACATCTGCCTCACATTCATTTGAGCATTCGTCGATGAGATTAGTACTGTCTATTGAAGATGTGACCCCAACAAATCATTACATAAGCGCGTGCAATTGATAAGTAACTGCACTAGACATTTACTGTGTTGGAGGAATAGATTTCTACTTATCTTTAACAAGAGTCAACCAATGAAAGGTCACAGGCAGAATGTCTGGAAGAAAGTTCAAAGGGTGATTCTGATTAAGAGTGGATAGCAGTGACCTGTCTCATAATTGGGCCAAGAGTCTCTATCTGCACCATTCAAGAACCCCTCATGACGTTTCCAGACTTCTTTGTCATAGTTCTCTGTTACACTGAAATGCAAGCCATGTTCTTTAGCCACCTCCAAGAACAGGTCCAATGAGTTGCCTCTTTTCGGACTTAAAAATATAGCCTCAGAAGATTCTTTTTTTGATAACAAGTGTTTGACAATTCGAGCAAGGTCTCTGTGGAAATCCTTAAAGAAAGTGCTGTCAAAGTAGCCATTCAATGTCTTCATATAAAGATAAGATTAGCATAAAGACTGAAACAAAAGGAAAGTCAAGCTGCATGCGTGTGAATCTGCTGATTCATTGTGGATATAATATAAGTTTGCCTTTTTTCAATAGCATATTCAACATGGAAATAATTTTAGTTATCTGAACATATCCAACTTTAAAATTTGCATCTTCTAAAAAGTTAACCAAAGGAAACAGAAAAAGTAACTTTGTAGACCAACCATAACATGAATACGAAAATTTGTTCATCTAAGTAACTTTGACACTTATATTTATCAAAGTTATTAATAGAAAATACTATTGGCATGAAATAAGATCTTCCAGTAAGTAAGAAGTTACAGGCTTACAGCTATGTCACTAGAGTTGCAAATCAGATTTTCATCTAAGTTGGAAAAGTATGCAAAACATAGAACAATTGAGAATTCAAATAAAGATCTTACCAATCACTTGCAACAATGATATCAAAAGTGTCTGCAACACTAGAAGTATGTTCCTGATTCCAGTGAAGCGTCATAGACTTCACAACTGTATCCCCAAATGCTCCAGAGTTAGCTTCAATGTTACGCTGAGTATCTGATTGTCATGGAATATTTAATGAAGCATATTCTCAAAAGGGATAATATTCCATAAAAACTTAAGAAGAAGAAAAACAGACCCTTAGATACTGTGTTGATTACATTGGGAAGAGAAATCTCCCCCATGAAGTACATTACAAAGTGACAAATGTTAAACAGGTAAAACAGTGTACACCCCATAAGCAGTTTAAAAGAAGCTATAGCACACAAGCAGGGATTAATACCAACTGACTACATTTGTTATTTTTTAATCAAAAAAGAAAAAGACAACATATCCTGATTGTACAACTCTATATGGACTGTCAAGATTAGACTTACATATAACCAATCTATGAATCAATCTATCTGCACACACACACACATACATTCATACATATATGAGACAAGATTAAACAACACCAATTTTCGTTTGTAATGACTAACGTAAGTTTTTTAGTGGTCTTTTAAGTAATGATGGCATCAACAGGTACTATAAAATTAGATTTTACACATATAAGGCACCTAACCTCCACTGTGAATAATAGTTTAATAGGTGGTCGCCAAATTCTAATCCAGTTGTTTCATGTTTATCACGAAAAGTACAAAGGGAAAGAAATGAAATTTGTTGAAATTTATACCCAGAAGACATTATTTTTTCTTCCTTAGATCCATTTATGGAAGAAAAAAAAAGTATTGAATTCTTGCAACATGGTTAATTATCTCACATCAGAAATTAAGAAATATTATTATCATCAATAACTACAGCAAAAGGATACAATCAACTACTTGTGGATTTCCATCTGAGATTACTACCTCCGATGCCTCAGTAACAGCTGCAATAACAAATCCAGCCAAGCCATATCCAGAACCAAGTTCAATAACTTTTTTAGACCTAAAAGAAATCATACCAGTCTGAGGTCACAGAAAAATAACAGTCAAAATGATGGTAGCAATACACAGACGAACAATGAGGTAAATGAAATAATAGTTATTCATACCTGAATATATCTGTATGTGACAAGCAATAATGAGCAAGAACATCTTCTGACGGCCAATTACCTGCAGAGGAAATAATGAATTTATAAGCACAAACTGTAAAAATAAAAAATCCTGAATAGAAATTGATCAACTAAGTTGTTTCATTCAAAATGTACAAGAAACTGACATCTGATTCATTTTCTTCTAAGTTCTAACTATAGCTAAATTTAAGTATTTCAAAAATAAACTTTTTTTACATCAGAACATTTAGGCAAAAAACTAATGCTCCCTATAGTGAATAAAAAAATTCAATGGCAAATAAAATCTTATTCTATTTGCCATAAAATATGCCATAAAACAAATTTTAAAGAATAACCTTACCTACATTACTATTACAGAAACTTTAATCAGTTAGAATTAGAAATAAAGCTCAGTTACAATAATGCAAATAGGGTGATTATGGTTATACAATATCATATAAATATAATAAATAGGATAATGTTAATCTTTGTTGGGTGTGGGTGTCAAGGTGTCTGTACGAGAGACAAGTTTTGTTGTGTCAAACACACAGATTTCATCACTTGCCTTTCTCACTAAACATGACATCTAGAGCCTAATAACAGCCAGGATGTTGATCCATGACTCCCAGTGTACCCACTGTCCATTGGTGCCAATTTTTTTTCTCCGAGAAACTGTGTTTTCTCCACAGTTTTTGGTCTCCACTATCGTGTAACTCATTCCAGCAACCCAAAAGTTCGCTCCAGCCACTGATAGATTGTTTCCAGGCCGCCATATGCTGCTGTCCAGCAACCTCACCGTTAGATGCACCTACATGAGACAGATAGTGTCACAGCCTTAACCCTTGTGCAGACACTTTCAGCCATGTGTGGCTGCTCTGTTCGGGCACTGGGCAGCCATCAGTTGAGCTTTGGTTTCGTGAACTCCTCTACATAGATCATCTTCCTTTGGTTCACTTAGTGCACTGCATCGTGGGATCGCGTTCAAGCTACACATACTTATTCTTTCTGTTTGACGCTTCCTTCAGTGCATTTTGCAGTACCCATTGTGACGATGGGCAATAGCTTTCGAAACCTCCCATGACATATCCACTAAACCTACACGAGTGGTTATGATCACATCTTCAAATAGGTTGAGGAGCATCGGATTAGGCTCCACTACCTCTATTGCACACACCGGTAATTTGTTTGCTTGTATTTCCAATCATCATCTTGATTATCGGGTCCAAGATAGTGCCACCAATCACATCTCTAGTAATAAATACTTTCTCTCTAAACTCCCTCCATCAGGTTATTTTCACATTGTTACCTTAGTTAATGGTTCCCAAACAGAGTCTAAATGGGTGCCCATCCTCTCCCTTCTCTTTTGGTTGATTCTGTACTATGTTTCAAGTTTTCCAATAATTTACTTTTTATTAGCCGCTTAAATTGCTATCCTGATTGTATCATCTTTCACTAGAGATTTTATTTTCTTAAAGGATAAAAGTTCAGGTTAGATGATTGGCATTAGATAAGAGTTTAAGCTTAACGGCCTCTACCAACTTACCGACTACCTTGGCATTGGCAATGGCATAGATTCCCCCTTCTAATGCATGCTGAAATGAATTGGGCCATCATAGCCTGACAAAGTTGCAGCAATTAGCACAAACCTAGCCCAACATTTCCACTCCATCTTGTGAGTTATGTTAACTCAAAAAACATACATAGTTTGTTTCCTAATTGAATCTATAGTGGAATTGGTCTCCTTTTTCCTAGTCCATTATGATGTATGGGTTCCTAGTCATACTGCGTCAACTTTGGGGTTTAGATACTTGCTTACATTCAATTGTGACTAATCAAATTTTAGATGGTTATTGTTTATGAAAAACAGGTCAAAATTATTTTCCAACAATTTTACCGTGAGATAGAAAACAAAGTTCAGTGTTGCCAGTCATACCTTATGCATTGATAATACTTGTGACTACTTATCTCAATCTGTTAAAGCTTTATGCAGCATCCCATGGCATTCTTCGCCAAATATCATGCGTTCATACCACTCAACAAATAGGGTTGCTAAATGCCAAAAGCGCCAATTTATTGAAACAACTGCACTACTAATCCACTTAAATGTTCCTTTTCGTTTTAGGGGGATATGGTTCTTACTGCGTGTTATCTCATTAATCAAACATCATTCTTTATTCTTGATAGCCAAGTACCCTCATTATGTGACCCCCATTATATGTTATACACTTATACCTCATCAGGATTTTCCCTCTTAACACTTGTGTCTTCGTGTGTACTGGTTTTAACCATAATCTCACAAATGTGCCTTTCTAGGTTACACTCGATTTATCATTGGTATTCTTCTAGTCTTTGTAGGTATATAGAATCAATATATGTTAACTTCTTTGAGTCTGAATGGTGCAGAATTGCAGATATGTTGCTCATGGTGAGTCTTCAAAGTAAATTCATCATCTTCGTTAGTCTCTATATGGTCTCTGGTAGAACACCCCAACATAATTGAGGTCTATGAAAGAAGAGAAAGAAAAGGAACAGAAAGGAGAGGTTTCCAAGGGTAACCAACTACTGAGGTGGAAGATAAGATTAATAGAGTGAGAATAAGATGCAGTTGTAAAGGGGTCTTAAGGGAAGAGAGATGGTAGATCAGGATGGTAACTGCCTGAAGTCACTGTTATCTTCTTCCTTGGTATTTTGCTGCATTCTTGTATTTCCCAGAAATCCTGGTCCAAGGGGTGATTATTACTTTTGATATGAGCCTGATTTTGTCCAATAAAACAGTGTTTTGTTTCTGCTTCTGTTATAATTTATGGCTTCTATCAACTGGTATCAGAACTACCAGTCTATTGTGTTTCTATCAACAAGTGACAAGTAATTAAAAGGAACCTCCATAACCCAAAAAAATAACAACAAAAAATCAATGGAGCAAAGGTAACCAAATTCCACTGGATATCTACTAGGGAAACCCTTAAAAAAGGCCATGTGATTTACGCAGAATAGAAGCCAATCACCTAATCCTAAAACAGCAACTAAGACAGAAAGACCTTAAAACATGTGGGGTTGCACTCCAACCTAATACACCAAATTTAGCATATCATTAAATGCAATTGTTTCAAGTCCTAAGAGAAAGACTTCCCTTCAATAAAGAATAAAAACTTTGATAAAAAGCTTGTAGCTCATGTGTCACTTTATTCTGAACTGTGCTACTACACTAACAATATAATAGCATGAATTTTTTGCCACAGTCTGAGTCAACAATGATGATAATATTTTATGCAAATACTGTTGGTCCCTATAAGCTTAGAAAAGAAAAAAATATAAGATTCAGTTATGAGTTGTGAGGAGGATGGTAAAGAAACTTACAGACAAGCCCAGTGTTGTCAATGTTGTATCTGTTGCATGTCTGAAAATCACTGAGGTCAGGATGGTTGTCAACTCTTTGTCTGCATAAATAAAATATACCAATAGATATTGTTAAACCCAGAAACTTTGATGAAATGTGATTGTCATTTACTTCTACATATACTAAATGAAAGATGTGGTGATAGGAAAGGCAATCCATTTACAGAACGTCTGTGTTTATATTCGCAGAATTTACTTTCCAGAAAAAAAACATTTCCTAATTTCAATTGTTTGTTGTTACTTGTTAGATAACAAGCATTCTGCTTACTGAAAAATGCAGGTGGTTTACAAAATTAATAAATTACTAGAAAAACACACAAGCACGTGAACAAACAAAAGAATCCCAAAACCAACTTCAATCTCTTTTGCAAAAAATTATAGTTTTCACCAGTTTCTTCATGTTACAAAAATAGAAAACAAGGGGATATGAGGTTGGCTTGGTGGGTGGGGTGGATGAGTTAAGGAACAGAATGATAAGGAGGTTAGGGATTTCAATTCCCACCCTCGGCATAATTCTAACAATACTAACATAAAATTGACTGTTTCAAAAGAAAAAACGAAAAAAGGAAACATACATTTCACAAAAGCATGTTATCTTTTAATTTTCTATTCCCTATTTTCAGTTTGAATTTGACTATTCTAAACTGAACTGTGGGTTCAAAGGTTAAAGAACTTTAAAGAGCAAAGTAAAGAATATCAACAATTAAACTGAAGATGGGTCTACCGATTGAACCGCGAACTGGCACCATCTATGCTTCAATTTTTCGGTTATTTGAGAGGTTCAATCGCGACTTTGTCCCAACCCGAGAGGGCTAATGTAGTGGAACCATGACTCCAAGGTCGTTCCTATTCTATGTCCAGTTCGGTTTTTACAACATTGTTTCAAAGGGAATAATACTCAATGGTTGATTGTATTTATGATTTGTTATGCAAATTAGAGGAGCTAGATGCTTTCAGTTTTAATTACAATTTCACATTAAACAAAAGACTAAAGAGTGAACACCAAACAATGAAAAATACAAAACTAACCTCAAAAACAGTTGAGGAGCGCCAACAATTGGCAAAGTGTAACAAACTCGAGCATCTTTAGTGGAAGAACCGTTGCATTTATTTGAACTGCGTTCACCGTCGACTACACGAGAGGGTATCAAGTTGAATCCATGAGTGGTTCTTCTTGAAATGCGTTTGATACTAATTTGAGATTGCTCGTCTGAAAATATTTGGGGCGGAAAAGAAGATTCAATAGAAGCATTTTGGCAATTAAAAGTGTTTGTGGAAATGAAATGAAATTACCTGAGTTTGGAGGAGAGGGTTTAGAGAGAAGAGCTTGACGAAGAATTTTCCATCTTAAAGATGAAGCTTTCTCGTTCGTTCTGTTTTCCATGTCCACTCTTTGGCTTTGATTTCGCTGACCCAGGCATATACTATCTTACCAATTTTGCTACCTACACCCCCTAAATTACTACCCACACCCCCTAAATTACTACCCACACCCCTAATTTTTTTTTTGAAACCCAAGGTGCTCTTCCCTTTCTATTTCATTCTTCATCTTCTTCATTAACCTAACTTCATTTTCTTACTCATCATCTTCAATCACCTTCCTCATCTTCATCCTCTTCTTCATCATCTCATCATCTTCATCTTCTTCAACATTTTCATCATCTTCATTCAAGTAACCAACAATGTTGTTGTTTATGTGTGTTTACAATGTTGTTTCTGGGTTTCTTTTCATCTTTATCGTTTTTCGAACTGTTTCCAAACCCAGAAGAAACTCGGAAATGCAGGGTGTACGTGGAATGAGTTCAAGTAAGGTATACGTTAACTCATTTCATGTAAACCTACGGGATCAGTTCAAGTACACTATATAGGTTTCAAAGCAATGAGTTCACGTATATGTGAACTCAGTTAATGTAGGCTTTATTTTATTTTATTTTTTCAATTATGATTTTGTTATGCAAAAATAATGCGCACAATGTTTACTGACAGATAGAGTCATGTTATAATTAATGAGGAGGGTCGTCATGTTAGATCAACCGCTTACGCACGGACTTAGCGTGCTCAATGTAAACCTACGTGATCAGTTCACGTACACTATCTCGGTTTCAAGGCAATTAGTTCACGTATGTGTGAACTCAGTTAATGTAGACTTTATTTTATTTTATTTTATTTTTTCAATTATGATTTTGTTATGCAAAAATAATGCGCACAATGTTTATTGACAGATAGAGTCATGTTATAATTAATGAGGAGGGTTGTCGTGTTAGATCAACCGCTTTCGCACAGACTTAGCGTGCTCAATGTGTTGACAGATCTGGACGACAACGACAATGGTAGCAGGAACAAACAAAAGTGGCCCAACAAGAAGAGGCATAAGAGGTAGAGTATGAAGCCCAACCACAAGACATAAACGAACCTCTACAAGATGATGGATATCCTGGTGGTTCAAATGACAAGTCATTTGTTGATCGTGTTGCCACTCAAGTTTGGGATGGCGAAGTAATTTTCTCGATGATATTAAAAAAATTATAATTATGGTCATAATGTGTTTTAACTTATATTTTTGTTTACTTATTTTATTTCAAGATTATGGGGAGTTAAGAGTATTTAGCAACGGAAAAGTATTAAAAGAAGTTGTGATTGAACATGAACAGGTGGAACAATTGGTAAAGCATTCTAGATTATATTCCTGGTTAAAATGCAGTTATGAAATGATAAACAAATGGATCATTTCTACCTTCGTAGAGAGGTGGCATCGTGACACCAATAGCTTTCATATTCTAATTTGGGAGATGATGATTACTCTTAACGATGTCTCTTCTTTGTTGCATATCCACATTATTGGTGCAATCTTCAGTGTTAATGTATTTAACAAGGATGACGGTGCAAATATATTGGTTGAACTTCTCGAAGTCACTGTGGTTGCTGTCTATGCTGAGTTTAATGTCACGCGGACAACGACAATTCAATTTAGTTCGATTTAGTCCCAAACATTGCATATATCACCAATATTGTCTTGTAATATCATTTTCAAACTCCAATTCGCGGCTCAACCCTTTGTGTTCTGGTGTTCCCAAAGTGCATAACTCTATTTGTCCACGTCTCAACAAATCTTTCCTTTTGAGGAGTTAACCACTAGTTATGTACGTAATCATTAAAGATAGAACAGCTACTACAAATTCCTTCAAAGATAACCAAGTTCATATAGTACCGAGCTTCATCATAACTGTAAACAAGAGCATTTCATACCTCCTTTATTTGCACCTGCTTCTTTTTTGGAAACACGATCATCTTGCACTTCGCTTTGACATTTTTGCATACATGAAACAAGCATAATAAATTGACTACTTTTGGAAAAACATATTGAACTGCGTTTATCAAAGCAGTGTCTCTATTAGTAGCGATTACTTCAACTTCACCACATGTAATGTGTTCTTTCAACATTTGTTCTTTCAGATTGTAGATATGCAAATCTCACACAAAATGTCATTTCAATAGATGTAACACCAATAATTTCAAGTAATGACATTCAATACCTACATGTCTTGTATGTGTTATCCATAATCAATATTATGTGAAAATTATTTACAAGAGGGATAGCGTTTGGATGGGTCCAAAATATGTCCCTCAACTAATCTGAAGTCTCTACCTTTCTATATCGATAGACATATTTGTCGCGTTCCATCAATGTTAAAAGATATTGCATTTTTGTTCTATTACCTCTAAATGATGAACTATATGTTTGATGTGCATTGTAAACTTGTCTTATTGTCGTCAAACTTTTAACATTATGATCATTTAGTGTCATCAATATGTTTCTTGATTTGATTATATTTTTCGTCATATCACAACATACAACTTTCTCTTCTTGAGACAATTGGCCTAAGAAAGCATGACCAATCAATTTTTTGGTCAATTCGTGGTTATGGACACCACATATTACATGCAGATATCATCTCTCACCAACACTTGATGGTGTTTCTCTCAATCTAAATAGACATTCACATTTTCTAGTCCAAGTACTCATCATAGGTTTAGGATTCTTCCAAGGTCTATACTTACTGTTTCTTTCACAACTAAAAAATTATTTTGTCTTTGTTCTTGGTCGTGTTGTTGCAGTTTCAGATCTAAAAATGACAACGACAATTCTATTTTTCCTTCCAACATTTTTATCCCATTTCAATAAATAATCTCGCGTATCAAATATCATGTTGGTGTTAAACACATCAGTCAAATCAACTATAACATGTTCACCTCCGTTGTTCATAGTGTCTTCAATTTCGGATTCAACACCATCATTCATTACATCGAAATCAGGTTCTAAATCATCATACATTTCATCGAAATCACGTTCCAGACCATCATCCATATCCTCACAATCAGATTCCAAACCTTCATACATTTCGTCAATATTGTCTCCTCCTTTGTCCATTTATCTGCATCCAAAAAGGAACACAAAAAGTTTAGGATTATGCAATATTGATACGTGAACTTAATTCACATAAGTTTACGTGAATTGAGTTTACGTACGTTTACGTGAATTGAAATCAAGTAAACTTACGTGAATTGAGTTCACATACCACATGTGAAACTCAAACTCCATTAATTACGCAATCTTAAATCATGTATATTTACGTGAATTAAGATCACGTAAATCCTAAGATTTATACAATTTTACAATGTACATATACTCAGTTCACGTAATGTTACAACGTACATGAACTCAGTTCACGTAAAATCTCTAAATTTAGAAGAAAAAAACACGAATTCAAAAAATAGAACCACAAACATGCCTCCTTGGATCACTTTAACCAGAATGTAAAAAGGAAACTGATGAGGTGTAAGTTATGAGTAAAAGTGATGTAAATTTTGAATCATTATGAGTTATGATGGGTGAGTTATGGTGATTTTGTGATACGTGAGTTTGAGATATTAAGAATGGTGATAAAGGGAGAAATGAAGTTAAAGAATATTATAAATATGAAAATGTATTTTGGATATTTTATTTATAAAAAAATGAGTGGTATGAGTAGTAAAGTGAAAGATGTAGGTAGCATTTTTATTATCTTACACTCAGAGTTACATTTTGTTCTTTAGTTACGCTTCATTAAATTTATTAAAATAACATTTCATTATTTTAGTCATCATCAAGTACATCATATCTCATACGGATTCATATTTCACTAGTATATTGAAGGGCATAGCAACCTGCACAAGTGATTCCCCATCGAGGTATAAAACTAAGAGTGAGCTATGGTTGAATTCTATTTTTTTTTTTGTTTAATTGTGTTATTATTACCGTTTCACAGCATTGGTCCTCTTATTTTAAAAATATATTTTTAATAACATCACATATGATTATAAGATATAGAATTAACTAACTGCATTAATTATTTATATATAATTAAATTAAAAATATGAAAATTTTATAAAATTAATAGCTAAATTATTTATCAGACTTTACTTAATTCATAGCCGAACTTCAAATTATTAGAGAGCCTCTTTCTCTTGAGAACCAAGAGTTAAAGCAAAGCAAAATATCGATTATTCTTACATCCTAATTGATTATCTACTAGCTAATCAATTATCTTTATTAATTTTAAATAATATTATCTCTTAATCAATTAACTTTATTAAGTAATGTATTATATAATTATTTAATTGATTAATTATATTGTGTAATTGATTAACTTATCAGTTACTCATTTAATCAATTAATTATCACATTGACAACAAACTGCAGCCTTTCGAAAAAGATACAAACACACATATTGTATGCAAATGTACATATATTTTACTAGTTGGCATATAAATAGAGAGTTAATATACTTGAGTTGTAGATATAAGAATTGAATGATATCTTTCTTCATCTCTCAAACTCTCTAAACTTAAATTTTTCTTTATATTTTACTATTTTATCTTGTATTATTTTGATTAATTTCAT
The DNA here is from genome assembly GCF_000331145.2 of Cicer arietinum. Classification (NCBI taxonomy): domain Eukaryota; kingdom Viridiplantae; phylum Streptophyta; class Magnoliopsida; order Fabales; family Fabaceae; genus Cicer; species Cicer arietinum. Next base: position 16,254,000 of record NC_021166.2, read on the forward strand.
CACACTTCTAAAAATATTTTGACCATTTATTTTTGAATCAATTCAAATGTGCAGACAAGTTCTAAGAGAAAGTCGTGTGTTAACTGAAAATTATTATTATTATTATTCAAAGTGTTAAGGGACTACGTTCAAAACAAAACGGTTTGCATTAGCTCAAGTGTCTCCCTAGTCCCCTCATCTATTAATAAAAGTATTTAAGTTCTATATATTATCAGTCACTCACAATCGTTAAATCATTAAAAATATTTGACTTTTATGATAATTACTTCTAAAGTCGTATTCATGAATAGTTGTGATGTGCTAAGTACAAGAAGATGCAAAACACATATAATATGAAACTTTCAAATATATTTTACCATACCTAAAACTATTTGACTATTGAAAAGAATAACTTTTTTTTTTAAATTAAATAAAGAATGGATGAATTAGGTTCCAAGGGGGTTCATCAGGGTCAGGACAAACGTCAACTACGTCAACTGACAGAGGTACTTACAAATCATCTACCAAAGAGATCGTCACATTAACAACGAGAGTTGAACCCATGACATTGTGAGTGTAAGTCAACTCCTTACCAATTGAACCAACTTTCATTAGCTAAAATAATATTTTCTGATGACATAAGAATTCAAAATGTAAATTACATATATAATATGAAACTTTTGAATATATTGAGTATACCTAAAACTATTTGAATATTGAATATAATATTTTATGAGGCCATAATAACATCAAATGACTACTTTTCTGAACTTTGCCACGAAGAGTCCACTAGTTTGTGATGCTAACGGGTCAAATCGCCATGTTTTTTGTATGCGGCCACCCTTGCAAGGCCAATTTCGAGCAGCATCTATCTCTGTCAACTCTGTAGATTGAAATAAGTGTTGCAAAAACATATGATGAACAAACACCTCAAGAGCACATGTAAGACATAATAGCTAAGTTGCATGAGAGTAAGCAAATACCATGCAGATATCATATATGATCCAAGGAGTTATACAAGTTAAACAATCAAAAGGGTTGTGCGAAGACAAAAAAAAGTTGTTGAGCATAGAGGCATTGGGAATCTAAGAATGAGGATTTTCTACATGAAAAGCATAATACCATTTGACAAGAAAGAGAATTAAATAAATTTGTAGGCCATAAAAATCAAGATCAACCGACCTTAGTCCCCTAAAAAATTTGTATTCATTTTTAGTCTCTAAAAAATTTAAAAACTGTATGTTTTTAATTCCTATTGAGGACTAAAAACGCAGTTTTTATATATACAGGAGCAAAAATGAAAGAAAACTTTGTAGAAACTAAAGTCGAAAGATGGTAATTTATTAGGACTACAAATATATTTATCTCATAAGCAAGAAATGTTAAATTTTCCTTCAAGATGGTAAAATATTAGAGACTACAAATATATTCAGACCTAATTCTCAATAGGATAGAAAATGAAGCACGAAGATCCTACCAGCAGTTATATTTTCCTTCAAGAACTGTTCCACCACATCTTCATTTTGAGCAACAGTTAAGCTAATAAACAATAAGGTAACTATTAGAAAACAATCACGTGATATAAATTGCGGTGTGTGTGTATTTTGACTGCATATAATAAGTTACAAAGTAAACGGCACCTGCAAGTGCTATAGATGAGTGATCCTCCAACTTTTAGTAGTCTGAAACCGTTGGTGAGAAGATTCAGCTGTAGTGAGATACCCAAGGTATATGTGGGTTAAACAAAAATGATAGCTGAAAATGGCAATGGGATCAATCTCCAATACCTTTTAAATAAATCTCACTTTTTTTTTCTTTTGGTATAATGGGGCCAAAACAGTTAACTCTGAAAGAGAAATTGAAAACATAATATGCTGCCTCATTAAAGATAAAGAGATTTGTCAATTTTGTAACTGGGAATTTAAAATCACTACATTCTTACTAACTACCCCTCCCATTCTGTTAGTGACCATAAGTAAATATTCCTTCCTATCTCTAAACCTCTATTGTTCTTTGGATGAGGTTCAGAGGTAATTAATGTTTCATTCATTTGGCTTGTTCTAACAACTTAACCCCTAAAACATATAGTAAACCAATTAGTAATACCCTTGCATTTGGCTCCAGTCTTAAGTACTTGCATTTCGAAACATGTCTTAGACTCTTGGGCAATGCAACATCATGCGAATTCCAAGGAGTGCCTTGAGTTCATTATTTATAAATCATTACCCCTTAGAAGGCTTTCTATCCAACAGGAAAAAAACTTCCAAGCTTAGTGTTTGACACCAACACAATCAATAATCTTATACCATCTCATCGTCAAACTGTGCTAATTCTTTTCAGTTGGAGCTTTGTGTCGCAATATGTGCGTGAGACAGGGAAGAAATGCAGACAATAATTCCAGTTAAATGCTAGTACAGGATATGTATTTATAGATCAAGAAAATAACAAGTATTTACCTGAAGAGTATGTAAACTATCTGTTCTCTCAGCATCCAGCACACGACGTTGAAGCGTTACCCAGCCCCAATGTTCAAACTTCTGAATATGTTTTACTGAACCATCATGAGTGCATTCTGCATCCACAAGGACCTGAATCAAATCCCAACAGAAGACAAAAAATTTAAGGGTAATAGAAAGCGAAGAACTATGCAAGATGAATTCAAAGTAAAGCAGTAGTTACTTTGTCATAGCCATAGCTTGCAATCTCATTTTCAGTTACAGTCTTATATAATTCTTTTTTAGTAAGACCAATGACTCCAGAATGCCGTCCATAATATATGAGTTCAGGAGGGTGAGACTTAGACACCACTTGTGGAGTGCTACACTTTTTTGCTCTTTTCCTCTCTTTCCATGGTCTTCTAGATGTCCACTCCTTGAACACATCCATTCTTTCCTCCAATCCAGATTCACCTGTTTAATACTTGATAGAATGAAGACATTTCAAAAATAGGTAATAATGATTAACAAATTACGTACCATAGTAAAATTTCACTATTTCAGTATCGCATTCCAAGATCCATAAAATATCAATGCTACAGCTGAAACCTCACTTACATGATTCAGAATCAGAACGAAACCCCTCGGGAATAACCGAAAATGTTGTTCCATCAGCAACAAATAGCCGGCATCGATCACCTAGTTTATATTTCTGCAGCATTGTTCTACATGCTGCCAACCGATGCCTTGCAGCATCAACTCCAGTTACAGAGCCCGAATCACCAAGAAGGTCTAGTATCATACAAAGTTTAGCACCTAAACATCAAATTTGAAGGAAAACCATTATAATCATGACTTTAGCAAATCAAAAAAATTATATACAAAGTTGTTCTTTCAACTAACAGCATCCCAAAAAAAAAGTTTTCATTTGGAATTAACAGTTTTACACATGTTCTCCCTGAAATTAATCAAGTGTTAATCTCAAAAGCATGGTTATCAATATGAGTCGTATCTCGATTTGATACAAAACTAAATCCAATAGATGTGAATCTCTAGTGTGTACCTATTTTGAACATGAATCTAATCTTAAATCCCGATTCATTACGATAAATCAGATTCACTATTATAAATCATCATTCATTCTAATGAATCACTACCTAAAGAACAACTTTTCTTTTACCATTTGATTTTTTTTGTCTTAGAAGGGATGTTAAATACCACCATAATTAACTTACATAATTGTGAGGTCCCGAGTTCGAACCTGGTACAAGATGTCCAACCTAACAATATTGACATTTTCCAATTGAGCTGGGACTTAGGGACCTTTTATCATTTGATTTATGACTTGAATTTTGAATTATTTTGAGTTTCATTTTTGCTATATTAATCAGCTTATAATTCTGCTATGCCACTTGTAAAGCATCTTACAATTGATAATAACATCCAATTCAAAATTTGAAAAATAGGTCTTTGATTCAAAATTTAAATCTCAATTTGATAACCATGCTCAAAAGCACTTTTTTGAACATTATTATAATTATAAACAATAAGATGACAAAGAATATAAACATGATTGGGCGTAGAAAAATCTACCAGGAGCAGCACATAGGTCCAACACATGATCCCCAGGTTCTATACCTAATGCCATAACAGCAGCTCCAGAAGATGCATCAATTCCATAAATCTACTACAACACAACCAACCATTAAAAATAAGATTAAAAAATAAATAAACAAGCAAATAAATAAATAAAAAGGTTCCAATTCCAATTTGAATGTAAAAGAGATAATTTACCTTTCCTTGTTGATATACCTTAGTGCTGGCAATTTGAATATGAGGTGGAAGAGTGTAAAACCCTAGCAACCAATCCAATTTTTCAGGTTTACATTTAGTTTCTGATTGAATCTCTTGAATACAATCTTCGAAACCGGGTTTCAACCTTTCACCCCCAATTTTAAAATAAAGTAAGAAGAAGTAATGAAGAAGTGAAAGAAGATGAAATGAGAGAAAAGTGGAATATACCGAATGTATCGTGGTGTGGAATCAATTGAAGTGTAAATGGATGGGTCGATTCCATTGGATTCTAAGAAGTGGAGAAAAGCGTCTGGTAGTGGCGCAGTTGCAGCGTGTTCCATGAATGCTTGAGCGCAATCAGGTTGGTTATTAGGTGAGAGCACTGCGTTTTGTTTTGTCTTCCGGGGAGGTGAAAAACGGTACTCTGAATCAATTTTATTGGCCATGAAAATAGTTTTAAACTATTACTTTTGTCCTCCTAAATATAAGGTCATTATTTACGAGCAAATAAGAAAGTTGATATAATAATATTAAATTTATTGATAATGTATATTATTATTATAATTTTATTATTTAAAAGAGAGAATTAGTGAATATTTTAATATAATATGTATTGTTAAATGTATACAAAATTATAAAATGTTAATATAAAATAGTTAACACAGTCAAAAATTCTAATACAAAAAGGGACAAATAATTTTTTTTTAATTGTTTAATATTTAAAGATGAATGTACTAATTTATTTAAAAATATTATAATAAATAATTTTTTAATTCAATAGATTACAGATACTAGTTCTTTAAAATTATCAGCTCTAAACATGCTAGTCTCAAATAAAAATTTAAATATTTTTAAACCAGATAATTAATGTCTCAATAATTGTGTGTTTATTTTCTTTTATCAAACAGAAATGAAAATAATATGAAAACAAACAAACTATGGCCTAGGTACTATAGTGCCTATATACGAGGCACCGGTACTGATTCTACTGAATACTAGCACAGATGCAAGAACGGTATTTTTTAATAAAAAATAAGGTACGAGTATATCAATAAAAAATAAGAATTTTTTTATATAAGTCAATTCAAAAATTAAATTGTTCGATTCATTATATAAAATGACAATAAAAATTTTGAAAAGTGAAAGATTATATTCGGTTAAAAAAAATCAAATAAATAAATAATATTATATTAATATATAAAAAAATTATTAATTTCACTTACAATTAAATAATAAATAAAATGATAAACCACCATTTTAGTCTCTGACTTAATAGGCGTTGTTATTCTAGTCTCTGACTTAGTAAAAAAACTTATAGTAGTCTTTAACTCAGTCAAATGTTTGTCACTTTCGTCTCTGAATTATTTTTTCTTTTAGCTATGTTAACTAAGTGACGTGTAGTGTATGTGGTTGTGTGATGTGTCATTCTCTTCTACGTGTGTGATGAATAAACATAGACCAAAATGACATTAATTTTTTTTAAATGGTTTAAATAAAAAATTGTAACTTTTTAGGACCACGGAATCCCGACCCTTTCATATTTCACTTTTCTCTCATTTTCTCTCTCTACGCCAAACCCAACTATTACTGTCATTTGGCCTTCGTCTACACCACCACCATCATTTTTCACTGCCGTCTTCAACCATCACCACCATCATATCTCAAATTATGTTGTGAATTATATTATTTGAATCTTTGTCATGCAATTAGTACATGAATTAGCTTGTTATTTAAATTATGAATCATTTAATTGAATTGGTACATGCTTGTTATAGTTGTGATTCAGAGATATGCATAAACGTATTTGACAATACGATATAACATATAGGGATCCCTTTGATTATAAGTTATTACATTTAAAGACTATAACGACAGTAAGTGTTATTTTTGGGGATCATTGTGAGGTTTTTTTTATTTGTATATCCCTTTTTTTTTTCAAATATACTAAATTGCCACACTTTGAAAAAATAATATTAAACTGTCATACTTTTTGGCACTAATAGATCATTGCATGCCCACCAAGCGACTTCCTGAAGGCTTTTCTTTTTTCAATTCAATAGAAGGTCGCATCCCCAGGATGCGACCATGTATTAGGTGTCAAATTTTGAAATTGAATGTGATGCGTCAAATGTGAGAATAAAGGTTGTTTTGAGGCGAGAGGGGGCATCTCATTGCTTATTTTAGTCGGAAAGTGAATGGTGTTGTTCTTAATTATCCTACATATGATGGAGACAGTGAAGAAGACGACACACCAATGATAGTTGATAAACCAATGAAAAATCGTCACAATGATAAGAAATCTATTGATAAGATTCAAACAAGTTATAATAAGAACTCAAAGATGAGACACATCTCACTTACCATTCTCATGAGAGAAATTTTAATTCATTTCAAACTTATCTTAATGAGATTATAAATGCATATTTATAGTAAAATTATATCTAAACCTAAATAAGTCATAAGTGACACTATTGTCTAGATTCATATTGGACTTACATTTTTTTTTTTATAAATAAACTAAATATAAGGAAGAAAAGTATATTTACTTACAAATAATATCAACAAATTCTATATTAAAATTATTACAGTTTTAAACTAAAGCAAACTAAGAATTATAAAAAAATCAAATCAATAATTATTTATTTTAATTTATTAAAATATAAATCATGTTTATGTTTCTGAGGTTCTTATCAATAAACACATATGATAAAAATGATTTTTACATTTGCCATGCCAGCGAAAACTCTTACTCATAAAAATATCATATTTAGCACCACAAAGTATCTCAGGAAATTTTGTAAAGCCGTAGAAATTTGCTGCAATATTTTTATGGAGATATCTTGGATAACTTAGTGCTCCCTATGAAAGTAATAATATTGTACTTGTGAGTATTTGTTCTAAACTTGCAATTTTCATATACGAAGCCCCTTCCCCAATGGAATCTTCAATTTGTTTTTTATATCTTTTTCTCTAATAGAAGCTTGGATGTTTGACAACTACAATAAATAGACATCTTGTGTAAGATATACATGTAATGATGGGATTCGATACAACATAGTTGCGAAAAAGATATGAAATTACATTTTCATCTAGTAATCATATCTCACCACTCATCGTCTCTCGTGGATTGTTGAAATTAGGAACTCTCCACCGACGAACTACACGAGCACGTATCTTCTATTGTATGTTTTCCACGGCAATGTCATCAATAGAAATAACAATGGAAAGCCATTTTGTTTAATGCTTTGATATAATAAGAATTTAAAAAATTAAAAGAAGTTACAAATGTTATAAAGTATGATGAATAAATAAATAAACATATAAAAATAATATTTTATATAGTTATTTTAGATGTTTGATGACAACCTTACACCAATAATTAATCAATAATATATATTAGATTTAATTGCATTTTTGGTACTCCTATTTTAGGTGAATCGCGAAAGTAGTCCCTCCATTTTGTTTGTCCTAAATTTTGATCCCCAAACAGAATTTGAGTCCAAATTATGATGAGTTGTCATTTTTTTAATGACGTGTCCATAAAAGGGCGACATGGCAGACGCATATGTGGATTAAACTCATTATTATATTATTTCAAATTAAAAAATTCAATTTATATTTTTAAAAACTATTATTATATTGTTCCAAATTTTAAAATAATTGTCAAAATTAAGTTAAAAAAACAATACCTAAAATCATGAACCCTAACCAGATCAAAATCAAAATCAAAATGAAATGAAATCGTGAACCCTAAGCAGCGTGAACCCTAAATCAAAAAACAACCTCAATTCAACAGAAGCTTCTTCTTCTTCTTTATTTTATAATATAAAATTCAATTTATCATAAAAATAATACACTTGATAATTAATTTAAAAAAATTGTATCTTTCCCAAATAAAATAGATAATTTAAAAAAGAAAAATACTTACACAACTTACTCTGATAAGAACATTATCTAAAATGTTAATTTTATTTTTCAACATAAAATTAATTACTATTTTTCAGTTATACCTTCTAATATGAATACTATGCAATACATTATTTTAAAATACTACATTATTCCATTTTATATTTTATTTTCTAATATAAAATCCTTATTATTTTATAAAAATAATAAAGATCACTTTAGTAATAGATATCATTTTATATATAATTTTAATTATATTTTTTCAGTTATAACATTTACCTATTATCATATATACTCTTTCTTTATAATAATAGTGAAAAGTCAATTAATAATTAATAAAAATAATTTGATAAAATAAAATATTTTCTTCTAATCATTATATTTTAATATATAGTCATAATAAAAACTAAAAATAACATTTAGAGTAATTGTTTCCGTAATAAAAATAACTAGTTAAATATATTATTCTCTACTAGCTTTTATTTATACTATCTTTTTATTTGGATAAAATGAATAAAAAAACCTTAAAGGACACTAGTCTCTCAATAGAAGAGTAAAAAAGAAAGTAGTTAGAAAGAGAGGGTAGTAATTGAAAGACTAAACGGGACACGTTTCCGTTCAAGTTTCTTTATTTAAGAGAAAGAGAATGGTTCATTAGGATAGGGTTCTCATAGTGGTATTGAGTTAATGTAACTTCAACTCTTTCTTTTTTTTCCTTTTCCTTTTTATCTATTTGGAGAAGCTACCTTATAGATCTCAAATATTCACTTACATATATTCACTTCTCTACGTCATCAAATATTGTTATGGATCTGAAATCAGATCTAGTCTCTAGATTTTTTGCAGCTTATTTTCTTTTATTTTTTTCTATTTTTATAAGCTTCAAAGTTCCTCTTATATATTTTGACTATATATTTCTAGTTCTTTTTCTTTATTTTCTATTTTATTTTTATAAATAATTTTTTGGATCTACTTTTAAAATAATGGAATTAACCTTTGTTGTATATTAGATCTATAGTTGTGGGAAGTGATTAGAGTTTTGATGAAGTTGTTTTTTATTTTTTATTTTATTTTTATTTTAGGGTTCTAATATGATAAAAGTTTGTGTGGTGGAGCTCCTTTTAGTCCAAATGAGGATCTTGCTGTGTTGATAGAGCTGCTTAGCTATGGATCCCTCAATTCTACCCATTTATGTTTTGTGGTAGTTTTGTGGCTTCCATATTTAGGGAGCTTTATCACCTATAGTATTATCTTTCTTTGGATTGAAGGGAGCTCTACACCTTACTTTTAATTTAATTTTTTTTTTCAGTCTCTAATTATTTTTCTTTAATTTTTATTTACTACTTTGTATTTTTTTTTATATTTCTATTGATGTTTGTATTTCTTTCATTTTAGTTGATTACAATTTTTTATATATTGTTTTAATTTAGGATTATTTTCGATCCGATCTAGTTTTTTAAATTTTTTTATAGATTAATTTACCAGATCTAAAGCATAGATTTAATTTACTTATGTTCACATTAAAGAGATTGTATCATGAAGAAGATACGATGTATAACATGAAGATTATTTTTGTTTTACAAGAACATATGAAGATTGATATTGTAATGTAACATATTTTGGTCTCAATATTGTGATGTAACCACTTAATTTATTTTATGTCATCAATATGATTTTGGTTAAACTTTGGAAGCTGTAAAGTTTAGGTGGTTATGGTTGTCTAAATATCATCATAAATACTAGATGATCTTTTGATTTTTATGTGTAATAACTCACGTATGCATCAATCATTTAAAATTTTACATTTGTCTGGGATTTCCAAAAAATGTTTTGGAAGTGTAAGCTCGATTATACTTTTGAAAATATAAATATTGTTTTTACTATTTACTGGCAAATTATTAGTAATTTATTTTAAATATTGTTATTGTTAAGTTACATGAATGAGTTGTATGAATTAATTTCATTGACTTTTCACTAAATTTTTCGTTTATATAAAATTTCAAAATCACATATTAACACCCTTAATATCTTTGTTGCAAACTTGGAGAAAATGAAAAATCACATTTATGTCACATGCAAAATGAAATATCTCATTGAGAGAATAATTTATCTCCAAAAAGTAAAGAATCGCAAAAGTAAAATAAATTTGAGTTAACCAAAACGTTGGGATGTGTGCCCTAGCTCCTCTTAATATATTAAAGAATATTGAAAATTGTACATTTTGTTTTTTTTCAAAATTGTAGATTATGTTTTTTTAAAATATGTTTATTATTTTGAAAATTTTTAAGATGTGTTCCGTCTTAGTATGACTTTTAAAAATTAAGTAAATTAGTTAACATATTTTGATTAAGATAATTAATTTACCTATGTTTCGAGAGGGAGATCCTTAAGTTTTTTATTTTTTATTTTATAAAAGATCCCTAAGTTATATATATATATATATATAGATACACCATGTTTGAGGTTAAGTTGTTAAAACCTAAAAGAACATAGAAGTTGAACAAAGTACACATATTACATTACAGCAGACCCAACCCTAGGAAACGAAGGACAAGAAGTTAAGCCCTCAACTCACCTTTCTCGATTTGATCATTGTTGATATAATTACTATGGAAGATAAAATAATATAAGTTCACTTTTTATTTTCTGTTATAACTAATGTTTTTTATGGTGGATAATATGAAAATAAGTAAATGATTTAGAGAATTTAAATTAATTTACATATATAATATGGGAATTGTTGTTACATATCTAATCAAATTATACTATTATGTTACTTTGTTAATTTAAGTTTTAAAATAAAATATAATTAAATACATGTATAAATTTATTTTATCCTAAATATACACCTTCTCATATATTAATCATCATAGAATGTAATGTTATTGAAATATTAAATAGAATATTATTATACTATGTCATAAGCAATAAATGCAGGTTTAGAGGTAAGGTATCCAATGTCTTCTAAAAGGTCAACATTATCAAATTTTGTCCTTTGACAACAAATGATAGAAGAATATGCCAAACAACTAATATATTTCAAATGTAATAAAGTAGAAGGCCGTCTAAAGCAAAGTATAAGTATAATGATTATTCAAAAGGGTACTATTGGTATTCTATTAACAAGAAAATATTGAGATCTAGCAAAGTTGAGGATGAGTTGATGATTTCTCTTAACAATACTATTTTATTAGGGGGATCCAATACATGATCTATGATGGAGGATTCTTTTGGTTAAAAAATATTTAGTCATAAGAAATTTATTAGCATTATCATTTCTTAAACATTTAAAGTTGGATGCACATTTAGTTTCAATAAAAGTAATGAAATCTATTCGGGATTGTCTAGTTTTACTCTTAAGTTTTATAAAAATAATTCAAATATACCTACTATAATCATCAACCAAAGTAAGAAAATATCTATGACATGATATAGATGTAGTTCTATAAAGGAACCCATATGTCAATATGAAGTAATTCAAAAATATGAGTAGATTGAATAATTCATAGGATATAATTCTTACTTATTTGAGGCAAATAAATTGTTAGATTTTATGTTGGGAGTATGCTGCAAATTTGAAATAATGAAATTGATGATGATGAAGTTTGCATAAATAAATTCTAAAGTGTGTGTATCACACTAAACTTTAGGTTCAATTTGCTATCACCAATCTATGTATATTGGATGCAAACTAGTCAACCGACGAATCCCCTTCAGGATATTTTGGAATCCTTGAAGTGAATTGACGTTCACATCAAACTCTATCAATCAATGATAGTTTACATAATAAAATTCATTCATTTACTCTCGTGCATTAGAGAAAAGAAGAAATGATTTAAAAATATTTATAACGAGATTTTGACGCATCTAACATGTTTATAAAGAAACTCATACTAATTGATGAAAGAAAGTAACTCTTGAAAAATATTGTAACATTTGGTAACTTAACATATGTATTGGTTCGATGGCTAACATATGCATTGGTTCGATGGCTAACATATGCATTAAACTCAATCATTGCAATCACTTGACCAAATGATACATTAAGTTATTTAATTTTACTACATTAATATAACTATTAGAGAATTTCAAATATATTTTGGAATTTTTCATCACAATCCCCCACCATTTTCAAAATATATCTAAATTCATTATTTCAGAAATCTCATAGTTTTAGATAAATGTATCTTACGATTTGAACCATTATTTAATAAATTATATTTTCACTCATCCCATAATAGATTGGTAGACAAGATTTGAACCAACCATTCATTAGAACAAGTGTGCATAACTCACACATGAAATCTCGGTATCATTGATCCAATTATAAAAATGACACATTTGATAAGGCCCCATATCTCATGTTTTTCATGGGAATTTAAGAGTCAAACCATTGAACTCTATGAAACGGCCCACTTCATTCTCATATAGGCGGACTATATTAGAAATGAACCCATAATTATATATTCCAACAAATATATGTTATATGTCCATTAAGAGGAGACCTTATCCGACCACTTTTATTTTATGGTCCAAGTACTTATATCCTTTGGGATATATCTATTGTCAAGTATTTTCAATCACTCTAATAATATACTTTCATCATTAAACTCAAGACTTGATATTACTCAAGTGTGAGTTGATTGTTTTCACCATTGGTGATTATTTAGATATGAACTTGTATCACTTCCCTAATGATGTCTTCAACATCACGTCCTTTGTGAGACCTTTCGTCAAAGGGTTTGCAAGATTTTTTTCAGTTCTTACAAACACTATGGGTATCACTCCATTAAATCCTTTACATAACTATGTCTTAAAGCAATATGTCTAATTTTTTAGTTATATACTTGACTATATGCTTTTGATAGTGTGGATTGACTATCACAATGAATGGATATAGCACCATTGACTTTGGCCAAATTGGTATCTCATGCAAAAAATCTTAGTCATTCAACCTCTTTACTATATGCAGGTAGAACAATAAATTATGCTGCCATGGTAGTGTTGACAATACAAATTTATTTCTTTGAACACTAAGAAATTGCACCTTCATCAAGGTTGAAGATTCATCACTTGTGGAAGCCATCCTCAACATAAGTTACACAACTGACATTTGTATATCCTTCCAAAACCGAAGGATATCCACTATAGACTAAATTATAGTTAATTATTCCTTTCAAATATTTTAATACTTTATTAATAACATGTCAGTGTTCTTTACTTGAATTGCTTGTATACCAACTTAATCATCCAACAACAACATATGCTATATCATATCTAGTACAAGTCATGATTTACATCAATCATTCAATTACCTTTGAATAATCTAGTTGTTTCACATGACATTCTTTTTGCTGTATTGTTTTGAGATTATAAAAATTTGTTGTTATGCTGTTTCAGTTACAGGGTACTTCTTGTTTTGTTGTTATGTTGTTTCAGTTACAGGGTAAAAAATCTTGCAATTTCTTTTATTGGTTTGATGAGCCAATGACAGAACGAGCAAAAGAAGTTATTATGTCTTTGATGAAAAGGATTGATGAATTCAAGAAGAAAGACAATGTGACAAAAAATTATGATGATGAACTGAAGTTGAAGTTGAAACTAATGAAGGGTTTTCTAGAACTTTCGTGGCTCTTGATTATTGTTCTTTTGGTTATTGTAATGTTGAAGTAATTAAAATGATTGGATTAAGGGTGTTTTGTAATGATGTAATTTTGGGTGTTTATGGTTTAAATTGTAATGTAATTGTGTAATATAATCAAATTTGTAAGGTTGTTATTATGAAATGAAATTGGTATTATTGTAATTCAATTGTCTATGTTTACATGTTAATAATTCAGTTTGGTATCATTGTATAAATGCAATTTGGTCAAGCAATTTTCAAGTAGTTTGAAATAATCAGAATAATCTGGTCAAAATAATCAAAATAATTTTCCAATTTTTGGACCTAAATTTGATATCATTGTATTAATGCAATTTGGTCAAATAATTTTCTAGTAGTTTTAAATAATCATAATAATCTGGTCAAAATAATCAGAATAATGTGGTCAAAATAATCAGAATAATCAAAATAATTTTCCAATTTTTGGACCTAAATTTGGTATCATTGTATTAATGCAATCTGGTCAAAATAATCAGAATTTAGAATTTAGGTAATAATCATTACATCATTCCATCAGTACATCATTCCATCATTACATACTACTGCATTACAAAATAATCATTCCATCAGAACTTAGGTCCAAAAAGAGGTCATATTACTGCATTACAAAATAAATTTTCCAAGTATCATTACATATTCATAATAACCAAAATAAAATTCACAAGTTTAGTTCCTTCAATTGATTTGTGAATCTTGAGTTTTTGGAGCTTGTGAATCCTGAGATAAAATTGTTGGTGTTTCTCCCTCATCACCTCCAACTTTTGTTGTCTTTGCTCTCTTTGTTATGTTGACGTTATTTCCACCTTTTGGTATCTCTCTATATGCTGCCCTTTTACCCTTGCATGTCCTCATGTTGTGGCCAAGCTTCCCACAATTTTTACATTTCACAGTTGCAAACCGTCTTGGTAGTATGTTAGAACCTTTTGGCTCGTCATTGGACTTGTTCCTATTTTTCTTTGGTTTACCCGGTGCTCTTCTCATGATTGGGGGATTTATAGGATCTTCATTTGATGCATACCAAAGTTTTGGTCCATTTGATGGCATTATAATGTAAGAGTAACATGTCAAGAGGTTTGTTTTCCTATTTAAAGAATCAGAAACATGTCAAAAAAACCAGCATGTTAAAGCAACATGTTAAAAACCAGCATGTTATAAACTGAATGTTAATAACCTATAACAAAACTGAACCAGAACTGAATGTTAAAAACCAACACTGAACCTAACCATAACCTAACTGAATGTTAAAAACCAGAATTGAACCTAACTGAACTAGCAGAACAAAATTGCTTCAGATGAACATCATCTTGAAATCATAACTAAACTGAACCAGCAGACACAACATGTAACTGGACCATAACAACATGTTAATAATGCATAACATCACACAACAATACCAATAATGCAAAACATCAATAATGCAGTTAAAATCAAGTTTTATACATATAATAAGGTGAAACGTACGATTCTGGATCAACTTTGTTGTGCCATATACAAACAAGAGCCTGGCAACACGGAATACCGGTCAAATCCCACTTACGACAAGCACAAGTTTTTGTGTGTAGATTTACTGCATAAGAATCTGGTTGATCTGGTTCAGTTTGAATTGGTTCAGATTATGATTTATCTTGTTCAATTTAAACTGGTTCAGAATCTGGTTGATCTGATTCAGTTTGAACTAGTTCAGTTTCTGGTTGATCTGGTTCAGTTTGAACTGGTTCAGTTTGAACTGGTTCAGTTTGAACTGGTTCAGTCTGAACTTGTTCACCTTCACCTTGGAGTTTTTCAGCTTCATCTAACTCTTGAATTGGACTTTCATCACTAATAATAGGATTATCTATAGAGTGTTCCACAAAAACATCAATTACGTTGAACCCTTTGACATCTTCAGCAAACTTTACTACATCCTCGTCATTGTTGAGAGATCTAAGTCCACGTATAAATGAGTACTTGGGATGTCGGTACCACAAACATTTAATACTCATATATCCCAAACTTTTGACCAATTTAGTAATTTGCATGTGGGACATTAAGTCTACATCCCAAGACCAATTCATCTCATCCACTTGGGCACAAACGTACATCTTCACTGGGTGGTTTACAAAACTACCCCCCATGGTTAATTCTTAACCTAACTTTTATGGACTGAAGCTAGCCTACACAAAACAAACCATTGAATAACTCATTCAAACTAAGTCTCAAACAAACTACACATGAACCACAAAATAATACAATAGAACATATGAACCACACTATTAAAAAGACATAAAGGCATAGAGTTCTGTTAACACTATAGAGACAAAATTTTGGCCCTAAAATAAAAGTTGAATACAGAGTTTAATAATGTTAATAATAAAGCAAAACGAAAACCCTAAAATCATATACCTAGCACAAAACTTTTTATCTTCTTTCGTTTGTGAAAATAGAGAGAACTCGAAATGACATCCACTCGCCATTTAAACACTGATGAAAAGGGAAGATGAACAACAATGAAGAAGAAGATGAAATCCAACGATGATGATGAAGAAAAGGGAAGTGGTCGATTTTGATGAAAAGGGTTCACAAACTGCTTCTGTTGAATTGGGGCTGGTTTTTGATTTAGGGTTAACAATTTCATTTGATTTTGATTTTGCTTCTGTTTAGGTTCATGGTTTTAGGTGTTTTTTTTTAACTTAATTTTGACAATTATTTTAAAATTTGGAACAATATAATAATAGTTTTTAAAAATATAAATTGGATTTTTTAATTTGAAATAATATAATAATGACTTTAATCTACATAGGCGTCTGCCACATCACCCTTTTTTTGACACGTCATTAAAAAACGACAACTCATCATGATTTGGACTCAAATTCTGTTTGGGGGACCAAAACTGAGAACAAACAAAATGAGGGGACTACTTTCGCGATTCACCTAAAATAGTGGGACCAAAAGTGTAATTAAACCTATATATTATAAGACTTGCTTTAAACAATTATTATCCATCTATTAAAGAAAATAATATTATCGACATACATTTGTTTAAATATTTGCACACAAAAAATTTGTATTCATTCTTTCATAACAACAAACAATTTTATTTCACAAATTTAAAATATGTTTCTGTCAATATATATTATTTGCATGTGCTTCAAACTTTGTTTGTTAATATGAAGCTAACAAAGTAAATTTATTGAAAATAAAAATATAACTTTAATTGTATTTATTAAAACAAGAAAATAAAATATTTAAAAGAAACAACTCTTTTAACTTCTTCAATGTTTAGACAAATTTTTTTTTACCCCTAAGTTGATATATAACATTGAATTTCAATCATATTGCAGCTGTACCATCTATTAATTTTAACATTATATAAAAAAAATTTATCATTATGTTCAATTGTGAACATGTGATCGTTTCAACCGAAGACCTTTCAAATGAACAGGTGAGGGTTTATGACATGCTAATTTAGTATGATTTAGGAGGGAAAACTACTTTAGTAAAGCTACAAACTTTTAGATAAAGAGATAAAAAAACAAATTTTTTCATTTTTTCTGAAAAGTTCAAACAATTATTTGCTTCATAATTTTTTTATCTCATTTGTCATCAAATAAAATTAACACGATTTTTTATAAAAATAAATTTAGATGTATTTCAAAATTGATCATGATAAATGACATATTTCAATTCAAGTTTCAAAGAACAATAACAAAAATAGATAATTTACAATAAAAATCTTCAACGAAATTTAAAACTACACTTTTTGTAAACACAAATCAACTTTATGAATTGAATGAACTCATTAACACCATTTTTTAAAAAGGAAATATAAACACTTACTGTCCCTTATCTTATTTATAAATAAGTGAATGGTTAATTTTTGAAAGTTTATATGGATCCTATATCTTTAATAATGAAGAGGTGGTTGTTTGTAGCTGAAATCCGAGTCAGTACGCAACGAATCTGACTCGTCACGCAATTCCGAAACTGAAGCAATTTAAAAGCTCCCACACGATCCAACCTACCCTCAAAACTCCACACAAATTATTGTACCATATATCCATTACCAGTCCAGGTGCACAACTATTACTATTATTATTATTTATTTATTACTATATCATAGTAATATCATCATCATCATCTCCTTTCATTTATTATATATATACTCCTATGCCCCTTTTTTTTTATAGTTATAAGTTATATCTCTCTGTTTCTCATTCATCTAGATACCACAATTCTCTTTGTCATGGGTTCTATTGGAAATGAAAGGTTTCAACATTTATATTTTATTTTACTCTTAATTTAATTACAAACTTCATAGTAATTGCTACTACTCTAAACATTTAATAATAATATTTTACAGTTTTTATTTCATTTTCTTATTCTTTGTTATTGTGTTTTGCAGTTCAAAACCTGAGGTTGTCACAGTTGATGTGGTTACAGCCAAGTCTCTTATCCAGACAACCCATGTCTATCTTGATGTCAGGTAACAATTTTTTTTTATTCCTGATTTGTCTTTGATTAAAAATTACTAATTTTATTTATTGGATTTTTTAGGGTATCTTTGATTTTTCTCAACATTGAATAATGTTTTTTAGTTGCTAATTTATATAGGACGGTGGAAGAATTCCAAAAAGGGCACGTGGATGCAGAGAAGAACATTAACATTCCATACATGTTCAATACGCCCGATGGTAAGATGTTTTTTATTTTTATGGAACCAAAATATTAAAAAAATTATCCAAATGTATTTGATACTTTGATTAGGTCTAATATTGTAGGAATCATTAGGTCCAATTCTCTATCTCTCATAATATAACTCTTAATTTACTAACTTTAATATTAGTAACTTCTAGTAGAATATTTAGAAATTACTTTTGGAGATATACACATTATTAAGTTAGGCTTGCAAATCCAACTGTTAGAATGAAAATAATGTGATTCTGGAAAACAGGCAGAGTGAAGAACCCAGATTTTCTGAAGGAGGTTTCGTCTCTTTGCAAGAAAGAAGACCATCTCATTGTGGTATGGTTCATAAAAGTTTAGTTTAATTATGAACAATCTTCTCATCAATCACAATATTTTATTTATTATTACTAGTTAAAACTTGCTTAGTTGCTTACAATATACCAAGACACTGAAATAATTGGAAGTTTTCATTTGTACCATAATTAGCTGATGTAAGAGTAGACCACCTCTCTAGGTAGATTATTGTCTACTAGTATTTAAAAGCTATTTAGAATTTATAAGATCGGTTTTTTTAATCTTTATTGTGGAGATAATATCTCAATCGATGTCAATTCAATTAAAATAAGAAAAAATAAATGTGTAATTTTTACTCAATTCGACAAACGGGTGTTAATCAGATCATTCTCGACAAATAGACATTAATTAGATCATTCTCGATCGTAAATATGAGAAAATTCGTTAACTTATGTTTTTGAAAAATATTGTCAATCGCTGTTAGAATTTCGAATGACTTTAAAATACTGGTCCATAATATACCACCCTATAATTTGCGAAGTTTATATTATTAAACTACAAAAAAATTAGTTTTAAATATTATTACATAACTATATATATATATGATGACAAGTTTAGTTCTACCTTTTATTATGAAATCTGTATTTCAGGGTTGTCAAAGTGGTGTGAGATCTTTGTATGCAACTGCTGATCTTTTGGCTGAAGTAAGTCAATTTATGTCAAATTCATGTAATCATTTGAACATGAAATCTTAATTTCTCAGTTTCTAATCACTCTGCTCTGCATACTCAATTATTTCAATTCAATCTCAAACACATAGTAGTAGCATACAACAATCCCCTTCATTCAATTAATTATGTGGCAACTTTTATTGATTTAACATGAAGATGTATATGAATTATTGACAGGGGTTTAAGGATGTGTACAATATGGGAGGAGGTTATTTGGAGTGGGTAAAAAAGGAATTTCCAGTGAAGATACATGTGACCAAAGACTCAATTATATGATTGTCCCCTTTTGAATTTCTGAATGCCTTCCATGGATATTATTATAATGCCCTTTTGCATTTACCAACGTGTTCATTAAGTTCTGTTTTTGGTATGCTTAAGTGTAACCATATGAAGACAAGCCAAACTATGTTTAAAGTTGTATTTTATCTACTTGAATATATGCAAAAAAAATATCTAGGTTAAGCAATCTAGAATAGTCTAACTTAGCAAGAAATCTATACAACTAAAAATTATTATCATCTCTTCTGAACAAGATACCACTATATTTTTTTCAACAAAGTCTTCTGTAAATATTTTTTAATAAAATTTATCAAGGAAAAACAAGTTTCAAATTATTTATTCTATGAAGGAGTGATATTTTCCGTATAATTTTTCGTGTGTTGTGTGGAGTTCAATTTGAAAAATAAATATAAACAAAAGAAGAGTATTGACTTTTTTTTCTTCTTTTCAACCCAACCGTTAACAAAATCAAGTTACATTCATAAGAGTCACTTGAGAATTTTGGTACCTGAAAGTTGTGAATAAGTCATTCACGTCATGCGAGATAAAAGATTTTCTTAAAGATAAGGATAAATGATTAATTTATAGATGCATGAGTATTTTTTACTAAATTATATTATTATTTTTTAATCATTTGATTTCTTAGAAAATAAGGTTAGAGTAATTATAAGTAAGTTTGTTCTATCTAATATCTGAATTAAAATTTTGTTTAATATTATTAATTAAAATTTATTAATCACTTTAATTCAATTGTTATTATATGACTTATTTAATTCAATTGTTAGTAATATTATATGATTTATTTAAATGTTAGTTTTATTGATTGTATTGATAGGTCAAATTCCTAATATTTATTAATAACATAATATATGGTGAATCAAATTATTAGAAAAGTAAAATTTAAATTAATGAAAGAATATCATAAGAGTAATAATATTAAATATGATATAAATTAATTAAATTTTGTTCATTCATATATAGACGCACAATTACAATAAAAAATTATATGATTTTTTTAAATGATTATGTGTTATTTTAATAACTTTTAATTATGATTATTATGTATAGTTGTATAGTTAAAATTTAAATTTTTTTCTCTTTTATTTAAAATTCTCCTTATTTAATATATATATATATATATATATATATATATATATATATATATATAAGACAACAAAAATATATTTTGTTTGTTTATATTCAACAATGGAAAAAACATCTCTAGAGATTATAAGTTAAATACTAACAAAATAAAAAAAAAATTGATTTTGTTATTTACACTTATAATATAAAATATCAAACATAATTTAAAATATAACAACATATAAGTATCTTAAAAGAGACATGATATGTACATGACTAGAAGTTATCATATCATATTTGTTTGAGGTACATACGATGACATTAAGAGTTATCATGTCACGTGTTTGATGTACAATTTTTACTTTCTCACTCTTTTGAGGGGTAAACGGAGTTCCCTTTGTGTATCCTTAAATATACAGAACCATTGAGAACTAAAAAATACCGACTCAAGACTCAGTAATGTGAACTCATTTTTTATATAAATTGTCTTTTTTTTTATTATTTAAAAAAATTAAAGTATAACAAATGTAATAATATTAGTTTATAATATTTAATGTTTGATATACAACAAATAACCAAATAGATACGACTTCAATATAATTACCAATTCTTCAATATAATTACCAATTCTAAAATAATATCAATGATAACTAAAATCATATATCTTTATTAGAGAGTCAATTACATTGCATCACATTTATTGGTTAAAAAGCGGATGCTTATTATACCCAACATAAGATAATGATAATTTATAGTAAAATATAATTATTATAACCAATCTTTTCTATACCGACAACACATAAATTAAAGTTTATTTTTAGTAACTATATAAAAAAATAATTAACATAAAACCCAAATATAAAAATGATAAAAAAAGGCAAAATGCCCAAATTAAAACAAAATTTTCTAAACAAAAAATTATTTTTCCAGCTTTTCAATATGAATACGACCAAAAAACACTTTTATTTGTATAACAAAATAAATATAAAAAAATGAGGACAAATATGAAAGGAGAAAATCAACAATAATAAAACAAACTAATATGAAAACAATCATAAATCATATTAAATCAAAAAATTATTTCATCAACATAATAAAAAAATTAGGGTAAATATAAAAAGAAAAAAAAAACTTTATATTCGAAGAGAACAATAGTGGAGAGGAGTGTGACCTTGAAAAGGAATGAGATGAGATCGACAATGAAAAATAAAAAAAAGAGCGAAGAAGAGAGGGAAAAAGATGAGAAAGCGGTAGAGATGAGTAAAGTAACACAGACAAAGTAAGAGTAAGAGCGAGGAGGGAGAGATAAATGTGGGTGAAAAAAGAAAAGAGTAAAAATGAGATTGTAAAATAATTATTTTAATTTAGATTAGAAAATAAGACCCTTGACCAGTAATTGACAATTAACATGATAAGTAACTATATTTAAACCGTTCTAAAATTTCAATTCATATGAAAATTTAAAATCAATTAAGTGGTACATTATGAAGACTAGTAAATATATTATTAATTTTTTTGATTATTATATCATATCAAATTGTTGTATCAAATAAGATATTAGAGTTAGAGTAAAATAAAATAAATATATCATATCTTGTCTCCCTAATTATCAAAATACTCATAATGTCATTGAAAATATTTAAAATCACATTAAAAATATAAAAAAATATGATTAATCAATATCTACATATTATAACTTTAAAAATATATTATGGTATAATGACTAGGAACTATTACTTCGTATAGTTTATAAAAAGGAACATACTGTGATTATTTATTTTAAAAAAAATTGTATTTAGTCGAAACAAAAATTATTGAAAATCTAGTATATTCAAGAATAAATAATTTTTGTTTAACAAAATCACATTTTTTTAAAGATTAAAATAATTTATAAAACAATTGGCCGCTATAGCCTCCGAATGAAAAGGCCCAAGTAGAGAAACCTCCTTCGCAAGTACCTTCAGTTCTCTCAGCTCTCTCTCTCCGACAAATACTGTTTTCTCCTCCTTCCAAATCTTTCTTCCGAAGTTCTTCAAGTTTTCAACTATGGTGCTCGAGGTAATCGCTCTGATTTCCCCTTGTTATTTTCAACGAGTTCACTAGTCAACAACAAACTCTCCTCTTTCCTCTTTTTTCATTCGATCAATTAGGTTTTTCTTTTCTTGCTATTACTACCGCAACACTTTCTTATTCGATTGTTCTCTTCATTATTCTTTTGTTTCGATAGGCTACGATGATCTGTGTTGACAATTCTGAATGGATGCGCAACGGTGATTACTCTCCTTCTCGATTTCAAGCCCAATCAGACGCTGTTAGTCTTATTTGCGGTGCTAAAACTCAGGTAAATCCAATCGTTGCTTAATTAATACTTGTATTATCTTTGATTCTCACTCTAAAGTAATCCTTTTAGGGGATAATATATGTTGTATTTCAGAATTGTTATTTTTTTAGGTTTAATTTGAGGTTTAGGTAATTGCGTGTATTGAGGTATGCTGATGAACTTTTTCTTTTTCTTTTGCTGTTTAATGGTTTAGTCTAATCCTGAAAATACTGTTGGAGTTCTCACGATGGCCGCCAAGGGAGTTCGAGTTTTGGCTACCCCTACCAGTGATTTGGGCAAAATCCTAGCTTGTATGCATGGTATGTTTTAATTTTTGAATCTTTGTTTCTCCCTGTGATACTTGTCCTCTGCTATATTGTGGGAAGTATGGTGACAGTACATCATGGGAAAACGACACTTTTAGTGTTTAATGTTTATGACGATTCACTATTAATTAATACAAAGTTGTCTAGTTGTCTCTGTAAGTTATGTGTGAATTGAATTCTTAGGTTGTGGAAGTTTGTTCAGTTTTATTATTAGGTTCGTTTTCTTTTGGCTTCTTATCTTTCTACATTTATTGGCAGCTATGTGTATGGCCCCTGCCTTAGGGATGGCTATTAGTAATATTAAAGTGTGCGGCAAGTTTGTGTTGTGTTGGACTTATGTGTTAATGTAAGAGTTTATTCATTTTTCTTCCTTAGGTCTAGAAATAGGTGGTCAGATGAACCTAGCTGCTGGCATTCAGGTGGCACAGTTGGCTCTTAAGCATCGGCAGAATAAGAAGCAGCAGCAAAGGATTATTGTCTTTGCTGGAAGGTATGAACAGCTAATTATTCTTCATTGTTTGAAGTTTATTTTATATGTAACTGATTCCCCTTCTGTTATCGAATTTAATGCTTCATTATAGTCCTGTCAAGCATGAGAAGAAAATGTTGGAGTTGATAGGCAGAAAGTTGAAAAAGAATAGTGTAGCTCTTGACATTGTCAACTTTGGTGAAGAAGACGAGGGGAAGACAGAGAAGCTGGAAGCACTCCTTGCAGCTGTAAACAATAATGATAGTAGCCACATGGTTCATGTTCCACCTGGTCCAAATGCTCTATCAGATGTACTTATAAGGTTTGTGGGTTCAATTTCATGTTATTTGTTTTTCCTTTTTTCATGCTTTGTTCTCAGTATTCCCATTTGGATTTGGGATTTCTACTTTGGTAGAAATTTGAGTATTTGAGAAGTTATTTATTTATGGCTTAAATATGCAAAAAGTCCCTGAAAATAGGGGTCACTTTGATTTTAATCCTTGTAAAATGTTTCTCTTTCTATTTGATCTTGCAATTTCAAAACAGTTTTAATATTGTCCCTCAAATGATTTTTTTGCTGAAGTGGATGTAAAGTAATGACGTGTCACACGTGACTAGACAATTTTTGTTGACTCATCTTTCCCCAATATTAATCACAAATTAAACTATTTTAATCAATTTTAATTATGTTTTTAAAAATATGAAAAGAATAATTTAATTAGAAATCTAAGATATTCATCCTTCAACTCCATATTCATCTCTTTCAACCCACAAATCCAGAAATCATTCTCCAAACCAAAAATCTTTCAACCCAACAAACCCATTTTATCTCTCCCTCTCATCACTCACTGTAAGCATAAACAAGACCATATCTGAAACGCCAAATCAGATTTGAATGATGGAGACATAATTACACAACACCTCCAAACCAACAATTGTAGCAATCTATTCAAACAACAGAGTTTTTTCTCTTCATTAATTTATTTCCTTGTTGCTTTTTCTCGGAATCAAAGAAAGATTTAGACTTTAGAACTGCAATGTAGTCCAGGCATGGGTTCAAGCATTTTGTAGATCTAGATCTAGAAGTTGAAACATTATGTTCCCAAAACTCAACTCCTTCTTCTCTCTTCTCATGTTCTTTGATCTCCGAAAGTCCCTAACATCAGAAAAACCAATGGCCTCTGTAGATCTAGATCTAGAAGTTGCAACTTTTTCAAATCAATGTGAGAACAACATGAATAAGGCATTGGTCACACACCTTGAACAAGCTGACTCTCAGTTTTATGTTGTTTCTTTGGCTCGACCTTGAGAAAACCATTTGCTAGAAAAAGAATAAGACTCATTTCTTTGACTATCACTGTCTCATCAAAGCTCCCTTCCATTAACAGATCTGCCTTTAAGTTCTTCATAGTCTCTCTGTCTCTACTTAGTTGAGTTAGATAACCAACCTTCTCCCAATCCTCAACATTTTTCTTTTGCAAAAACCAACAATGCGATTAAAAAGAATAATTAATGTCCTAATTAATATCTGGGTTTCTTACAGTAATCCTCACTCTGTGACCCTTTTCTAAGAAGGATTTCATTAGGTAAGTTGTTATGAAGGAAGCCACTGTGTCACGGGTCAGTTTTGTGTCGTCGTGTGTTACTTGATCTTATTAATCCATCATTTTCCTTAATTTGATTCTTAATCTCATAACATAAGTCTTTCTTAGATTCATTCACTCTAAAGTCTTATTAATTAATTATTAATACAATTTAAAATAATAAAATAATGAGTCGGCATGATATTAGCCATGTCAGCAAAAATTATGTCTAGTCACTTGTGACACGTCGTCATTTTATGTCCACTTTAGCAAAAAAAAAAAAATCATTTGAGGGGCTAAATTAATAGTGTTTTGAAATTGCAAGGTCAAATAGAAATAAAAACATTTTACAAGGACTAAAATCAACGTGACCCTTATTTATTTTTCTTTTTTTCTTGCTTTGTTCTCAGTATTCCCACTTGGATTTGGGATTTCCACTTTGGTAAGTATTTGAGAAGTTATTTATTTATTATCCCCGCTGTTTCTACTCAGCTCTGCCTTCTCTTCTAAATCCTATAGGAGAGAGTTTGGACATTAGACTTCTTTGTATTTTAAAAATTTCTTTTCCAGTTCTTAACTCAATCCCCAAATAGCCATAAATTCTTCCTTGATATGATAAACACATTAGGAAATCCAAAACTCCTTTTAATGCCAAATATTTCATTTGATCAATCCAATTGGCACTAATGACATGCTTCAAACTGCTCCCCCCACCCCCCCTCTCTCTCTCTATATATATATGTCTGTGTGTGTGGTTTGTTAAAAGGTTTTGTGTAACACCCCGGGTAGTGGGACTGTGTGGAGGCGGTACTTATCCCCCAGGTATCGGGCTTGAAACCCTAAACCCGACCGTTACCGGCGATGCTACCTCACGAGAAGGTCGTTAGGGGGGGCGAGAAGGTCGAATCCCACGGAAGGCAAAAACTCGCTATTTCCACTGGGTGGTTAGGGGAGGCGAGAAAGTCGTGAGGTAGCATCGCCAGTAACGGTAATGGCCAGGGTGTTACATTTTGGTACCAAGGATGCCCAAATTCTGTGGCATTATGCAGCCTTTGCAATTGTTTGCAATTTTACGAATTTAACTTCTCTTGGGTGCTCAGCCATGGGTGTTTCCATCTCAAACATGCAAATAGATTGGGAGCCTTGTTGTGTTAGTTTTTTTTCCTTCATATAATCTTGTTTTCTCACTTTTTGTATTTGTTTGTTTCTTGAGGATATTTTATCCTTGCTCCTTCTATAATTCCTTCTCTGTAATCTGATAAATTCTTCTTTTTATCTATTAAAAACTTCTGAGATAGTTATGTAACCTTGCGTTGTTGCAGTACACCTATTTTTACTGGTGATGGAGAAGGTGGAAGTGGTTTTGCCGCTGCAGCAGCAGCAGCATCTGCAGGCGGTGTATCTGGATATGATTTTGGTGTGGATCCAAACTTGGACCCTGAATTGGCTCTTGCTCTGAGAGTTTCAATGGAAGAAGAGAGAGCCAGGCAGGAAGCAGCTGCGAAAAAGGCTGCAGAGGATGCTTCCAAACAAGAGAAAGGTGGTGGGCAGCACGCTATTTCCCAGGATGCAACTATGACTGAGAATAAGACAAATGATTTGGTAAGTGTAATTAGTTATTTAAGCCATGTTTGTTGTCTGTTTTGTCCTATCACCTATTTGAATTATGAGAACAATTTTTTAAGTATATGATTGACTCATTCTGACACTAACAACCATCATGACTCATGCACTAATTATGGTAAGGCATTCGGTATTACAATCTACACGGAGGTATTACATCCCACAACACTTGGAGCAGTTATGTTTTCTGTTTGCTCACCAGTATTTATCTCAGAACTCCTTTTCCATGTGGTATAAAATAGACAGATAAATTACCTATTTGTGGAGGTTGATTGTTACATTCTAAATGCTATGGGTAGGCAGCAACTTGTAAAACTTATTTCTCGCAACATGTTGCTTTTCTGAGCACAACTCAACATCAACGGCAATGAATAATGTCTTTTTCATGGGATGTTATAATTATAAAACACACTCAAAGAGACACATCTTGAAAAAAAATTCTTCTACCTGCTTTGCTTTTGAATCAGTTATCTTGTTTTGATATTTAATTTTATTATTTCCATACACTGTATCATGTCGTAGTACTCGTTTTGTGTGAATTGACTGATACTTGTTCTGTGTGATCTGGCTTTCAAGTGGAAACAGGATGACGAGAGTGCTCTACTACAACAGGCCCTTGCAATGTCAATGGATGATCCTGAGGTTAGCCATGATGTAAGAGATACAGATATGTCTGAAGCAGCTACAGATGATCCTGAATTGGCCCTAGGTAAGTTTTTATGTTGTTTAGTCATTATTCATCTAGACATGGGTGAATATATTTCAAGTCATTTTAATCTTGTCATATGTGGGACGTGCTTTGTTATTATGTTGCATGAAGATTGATCTGATTATGGAATTGAGAAAATTGTATTACTTTTGGTTTAATCCAGAGGGATTGAGTTTTTTCTTAGTTTGTTTGTTTGGGGGTGGGTACTTACGGATCTCGATGGTATCATTTCATTGAATACGGAATGTTTTATATGACTTGTATATTTGCTCAACCACTCATACTTTTTTTATGCCTCTTTTTGGGATAACAAGGGTTTGGCTTTGTTAAATCATGAATGGTTACATTATCTTCTGGAAGAAGTTATGCTATGACAATAAATTTGTATTTCTATAGATTTTACTTGAAAGAGGTAGTTATCCTGATTTTCACTGATTTCGTGTCTTTTTTGTTGCTTGGAGCTCTCCAAATGTCAGTAGCAGACAGCGCCAAGGATTCAGCCAGCCAGACAGACGTGAGTAAATTGTTGGCAGATCAGTCCTTTGTATCTTCTGTCCTTGCATCGGTATGTGTGATAAATCTAGTAAAATTTTCATTCGTTTCATAAATGTATTAATTAATGAAATGATATGCTATATGTTCTCTACTGAGTAATAATTATTTGTTTCTGCAGCTTCCTGGGGTTGATCCAAATGACTCATCCGTTAAAGATTTGCTGGCTTCCATGCAAAGTCAGTCTGACGTAAGTCTTCTTTTATGGAAAATTATTTTTGGGTTTGAAAATAATTTCTTAGAAAATCTTACTGTGGACACGATTAAATTAAGCTTCACTTGGATTAATTACATTGTATTAGCATGCTGATTTTTCTTTTATTTTTTATATATTGTCTGCCTATGAAATGATTTTTTAGAATAATTGTTGTAGGTGGAATTTTTTTAATGGATGTGACGTCATAATAAGCAAGTACCTTGCTAACTAACTTGAGAGAGAAAATAATATTCTTAATGATAAAGCTTTGTTCATTATCATACCCTCATTCATATTTATTTGTTGGATGCTCTAGCACTCTCTCTCTCTCTCTCTAGTTTTGAAATGGTAAACGGTATGGAGGCGCTACTATATGGTGCTTGAAGTGAAGGACAATAGCAAACAGTTTTCAGTTAATGAAAAATTTAAATGTTTTTATTCAATATTTTTTTTACATATCGGTAAACTTTTATATAAGTGCTACTAGATCACATTTATGCTTAATGTTTTACATGGCTAGCATCTCATTTAAATCTAACTATTGCTATTTAGATTTTGGTACATACTGTGCATTATTACTGATTTCATGACTGTGTTGTCCATCAGCAGAAGAATGAAGAGGAGCGACCAAATGAGGAGGAGGAGAAATAATTCAAGTCTCTTTGCAGTTTCTTATTCTCTGTTCCTTTGACAGACATATTGGTATTGGTAACATGTTGGAAGGTGGTTGGGGCATTACTTACTTCACTTGCATTCCAGTAATCAAATTTCCCCAGCTTATTTGAACAAATGTACGTCGCTTGATTAGGTTAGAAGCCTGTTGTTAATCAGAGCACAAAGAAAGAACATACATATACATTGTTTTACGGTCAAGGATACTGCATGGAAATGTTCGTCATTGTCATTATAGTATATGATGAATCCTTTTAATTTTTTATTTCTTGTATTTTCTTAATGTAGATAGTTTACAAGCAGAGGTGCTCAATTCTGATACATGACCTGTTCTATGGTTTTTCTCAAAATGCAAATCGCAATATCTTTACAAATGTATGCAATACCCTAGGCAGATGTGGGGCCAATCACCAATCTGGCCCCAATTGCCACGTGTGTATCATCAATTTGGGCGGTTTCGGTCCAGTTAAAAGGGGTATGGCCTATGTTAATTTTTGAACAAATTCTCTGAAATAGGAACAATATACTAAAATTGCAGTAAAAACAAATTAAGTTTATTGAATGATCGTTCATCTCTTCCCTGTTGTGGAATTTTTTTCTTGCGCACACTTTTCTTTTACGCTACTGTTCATGTTTAAGTTAGGGATTTAATAGTCCCATCACTCACACGTAGGTCAAGCCTATTATGACTTTTTTTTTATTCGACAGTGGTGTGAGCCGACTTGGGTAGTGACACACCCACAAATCTTCCCCTAAGTTATATTGTTCATCCATCTCTGCTCTGGCTTCTCTCTATAGCAAATAATTTGTTACAAACAAAAATGTCATCATGTCTAAACTATTCTCATTTGTATGGATTTTCTCAAGAGAAAATGACTTTTATCTCTAGTGCTTCAATTTATTGATACTGCATTGCAATGTGCTATGACTTCACATTAAAAGTTTGGTTCTTGTTAAAATGGATCTTTGATTATAGTAACACAATTTTTTTTTGCTTGAAGTCTAAGTATTATAGGAATTTCTTCATCAGATATTAGGGAGTTTATTAACAAATACACAATGGTTAGAAGTAGTTTAATCATAACATGCTTCTCTATAAAATAATTAAAATTTTTGTATCATTGTTGTGGTGTTAGTGTGACTCCATACAACTTTATCTTCTATTTCCACACAAACTACTCTTTTCCTTTAATTTCAAAGCTCTCAAGTTGCTCAATATAGATTTTTACCCTATAAATCAACGTGAAGGATTGTTGCTTTCATATCAAGCTGACAACTTGAGTAAAGGACATCTTCACCGAAAGTTCTTCAAAGGCAATACCGTTCATTTGATAATACTCACACAACAATTTTGATTGGTATCATAATTGTGAGCTATTCTCTTCCACCTTTATTTTGTAAACTATTTTGTTCTTGAGTGCTTTTTTGTCCTTAGACAACTCCACTAACTCAAATATGTGACTGTCATGCAAGGGATACATTTCTTCTTGCGTGAACTTTGATCTTATATTTCATTAGTATATATAATGAATAATACAAGTTGAGAGATGAAATAAAGTTAAAACTAGAGAAGAAAGTAATATAATGTTTAGATGTATTTTGAAAATGCGTTTTTTATCTATATGAGAATTAAATAAAATGAAAATCTTGAATTTGTTTATGATAAACAATATTTTGTTGTAGGCTTTTTCTATGATTTTTTTTTTCACTCTGTTAAAATGTAGAATAACAATAATATCTATACATATTGTTTTCTGTTAAAATGTGGAATAACAATAATATCTATACATATTGTTTTCTCTATCGTGATTGTTTTTCAAAGTCTTATCACAATGCCCAAACATCACAAGAGTAAAAACCTTTACAATTAGGTAGATGTTCATCCAACCCTCAATTTTTTCAACTATTTACTGGATTTTCACTTTCGATAGTGTAAATACACTATCAATTTTTTGCTTTCGATAGTGTTTTTAGGGATAGGGAAGCAAAAATAGGGGGACATATGAACGTTCACCTAAACTAAGCTGATACAAAACATGTGTTGCTTTTGCTCTTATATTCTTGGTCATTGTTATTATTATTATATATATATATATATATATATATATATATATATATATATATATATATACACACACGTATATATATATATATAAACACACACACACGAGGGCATATCAAGTGAGATGACTTTTTTAATGTGAGAGATGAGAGAAATCAATTTCAACTATTTGATTAAAATGTGTGACTGAGATTAAAACTCCACCTTAGAAACTCATATAACTACTCTTCTTACCTGTAAAATTCAACGACCTTCACTTTCACTCATCACTCTCTCCTATAGTACACTATTATTCTTCATCATTTTCTCTATCTCTCTCCAAAATCTCATTGTCTTTCCTTTCTTCACTATCTTTCCTCTTCTTTACCAGTTTAGATGTGTATTGGAAATGCATCATCATCACCTTCTGTTGTTGAAAACGAAGATCCATGAGTAATTAAATCAAGATTGTTCTTGATTTTGTACAGACAAAACACATATTAATTGAAAATGAAAACGAAGATTAATCAGACTTAAAAGGAGAACGTTCTTCGTTTTATGACTAACATAATTAAGGCATTGCAAATCTAAAATGAACACACGCAATTGTTAATCCAATTCAGATATGAACTCCTACGTTTGAGGGACTGGATCCGACTTCGAATTATCACTAATAATGAGATGAAAGATTACAATATTTTTATGCACTTGTGTACTGCAGTTTTCTACTTTTTGTTGCTGAAGTGCAGCTTGCTTGTTTTTATATGCATTGTTTACTTTGGCTTCAGTACTAGTTGGTTACAATTTAGAATTGACAGACAAATGTAGTTACAACTAACTAATTGAAAACTAATTGACCAAAGTAACTATATCTCTAAAGTCTTCTAATTGAGTACCAATTATTTACAAATCTCCACCTTGATACCAAGTGAGAAACTTCAATCTGTGATTCTTCAAGTTGAATCCTCTTAGTCCTCTGCCTCAATTTCTGTAATTGATCTTAAGCAAATTCAAGCAATTCCTGAACTAGCTAACTGTGACAGGTTTTGTAAACATGTCAGCTGGGTTGTCACTTGTGTGCACCTTTGCCACATTTATCTCACCTCTTTCAATGACATCCCTGAAGAAATGAAGCTTGATGTCTATATACTTGGTTATTTCATGATACATTTGATTTTTGCTCAAGTGAATGGCGCTTTGGTTGTCACAACTTATGCAAATAGACTCTTGTTTAACACCAAGTTCAATGATCAATCCTCTTAGCCAAATTCCTTCTTTCACAACTTCAACAACGACAACATACTCTGCTTCTGTTGTTGATAATGCCACTATGTGTTGAAGATTGACTTTCCAATTGTCTGTGTTGTTAAACACTATGAACACATATCATGTAAGATATCTTTTTCTATCTAAATCTCCAACAAAATCAGAGTCTACAAATCCTTGGACTGGTTTGGATGGTGATGAACGTTTGCTGTAGTCCAAACACATGCTTTGAGTTCCCTTTAGGCACCTTATAATCCATTTGACAACTTGCCAATGGCTCATTCCTAGGTTTCCCATAAACCTGCTCGTGACACTTACAACATGGGAAATGTATGACCTTGAGCATACCATAACATACACGATACTCCCTATGACACTTGCATATGATATATTCTTCAAGTCTTTTGCTTCCTAGTTTGTGTTTGGTGACATGGCTGAAGAAAGCTTGAAGTGAGCTGCTAGTGGAGAACTGATTGTCTTTGATTCACTCATATTGAAGCTATTTAGAACTTTTCCAATGTAGCGCTCTTGGGAAGTTATCAGTTTTCCTTTCTCTCTAATTCTGATGATTTCCATAACTAGGATCCTCTTGGCTGGCCCCAAGTCCTTCATCTTGAATTCTTTCTTCAACTGGCCCTTCAACTTTTCTATTTCTTTCATACTTTTAGATGTTATTATCATGTCATCCACATATAGCAGCAAGTAAATGTATGTTGCTGATTATACTTGTTGGTAATACAAACAACTATCAAAATTACTTTTAGCATAACTTTGACTAAGCATGAATGAATAAAACCTCAAATACCATTGGGTTGGTGATTGCTTTAGTCCACATAGTGATCTCTTTAGCAAGCAGACCCAATCCTTATTTCCTTGAGTCCTAAAGCCATCTGGTTGTTGCATTAAGATTGTTTCATTTAGATCACCATGGAGAAATGTTGTTTTGACATCCATATGCTCCAATTCAATGTCCAAGTGTGCTACCGTGGCTAGAATTACCCTTATAGATGCATGCTTGACTACATGAAAAAATATTTCATTGTATTCTACACCTTCCCTTTGAGTGAATCCCTTTGCTACTAACCTTGCTTTGAACCTGAGTGGTTCAAATCCTGGAATTCCCTCCTTCCTCTTGAAGATCTACTTACTGCCTACAATTATAGAGTTGTCTGGCTTAGGTATGAGTTCTCAAGTGTTGTTCTTCTCTAGTGATTTCAGCTCCTCAGTCATAGCTAAAACCCATTTGTCTTTGTCTTGAGACTTGTCAACTTCATTGTAGTTCCTGGGATCTTCTTGTATGATATCTTCAGCAACATGTAATGCATAGCTGATCATGTCTGCATAGCCATATCTTTGAGTGGGTTTTGATGTCATTATTTCTTTGTCCCTGATGAGGTTATAATCATCTAACTCCTCATCTGGAAACATAGCATGTTCTGCTGGGTTTGCATCGATCTTGTCTTGCTGAGCCTGTTGTTGTTCTGAAACAAAAAACGTTATTGGTTTATGTTGATCTTTCTCCTTTTCTGTGTCTGAAACCAAGAACGTTCTCTGTTTCTCTGCAACTTTCTCCACCTCAAGATCAAACCTCTCAGTTTTATCTTGTTGAGTCTGATGTTGTTCCAAGAACGCTATCTATTTTCTCTAGCTTTCTCCACCTCAAGATCAAACATTTCATCTTCAATTTGACATGTGAGCTTTTATTCACATCATTGTTTACAGACTTATATAGCTCAACCTCATGAAACTTAACATCCATGTTAATGATACATTTCCTACTTTTAGGACACCATATTCTATAACCTTTTACACCACTTGGATATCCAACAAAATACAATTTCTTGGCTCGAGGGGCTAGTTTCCCTTCATTTACATGGTAGTATGCAACACATCCAAATACTTTTAAATGATTGTAGTTTGCAACATGCCTAGTCCACATCTCTTGAGGGGTTTTGAGTTCAATTGTAGTAGAATGACTCAAATTTATCAAATAACAAGTTGTATGGACATCTTCTCCCCAAAATTGTGCAAGCATCCCTACATTTGATAGAATGCATCTCATTCTTTCATGCAAGGTTATATTCATCCTTTCAGCTAATCCATTTTGCTGAGGTGTGCTCCTTACAGTCCTATGTCTGTTCACATCACAAGCTTTGCAAAAACTAGTGAATTTCTCACTACATAATTCAAGACCATTATTTGTCCTTAGAATTTTAATCATTTTGTCAGTCCTATTTTCAACCTTAGACTTCCAATCTTTAAAGGTTTTAAATGCTTCATCCTTACTTTTCAACAACTAAATCCATACTTTTCTACTATAATCTTAAGAAATGTAATGAAATACTTGTTACCTCCATGTGAAACAGTCTTTGCAGAGCCCAATAGGTCACTGTGAACATATTCTAGAATTCTTTTTGAGCAATGTTTTCCTGTAGAGAACTTGACCCTATGCATCTTTCCATACACACAATGCTCACAAAATTCAAGATCACCAATCTTGTCCCCACCTAGCATGCTTGGTCTGTCCAGAACTTGCATTCCTTTAGACTTACACGTCCCAACCTTTGATGCCACATGCTGGCTTTGCTTGATGCTTGTATTGTCATTGCTGCCATGCTTGTCACTATTTGACCATTGGCAAGGTAGATACCACAATCCCTTGTTCCCTTCATGATTACCAATGATCTTTTTATGACTTTTAGAGTGCCTTTCTCTGCATTGTATGAACGTCCAACTTCTTCCAGCATTCCTAAATAAATTAAGTTTCTTTTCAGCTGTGGAACATGTCATACTTTTGATAAAATTTTCATGGTTCCATTTTCCAGCTTCAGCTTGATTGAACCAATTCCAACTACCTTACAGGATGATTTGTTCCCCATAATCACCTTGCCTCCATCAGTTTCTTTGTCATCAAGAAACTAATCTCTATTTGAGGTCATGTGAAATGAACACCTGAGTCAATCACCCAATCATCATCCATGATTTCAGTTGAATTTTTCATAAGAATTTATGTACTTTCATATCCTTCAGAGGCTATAGAAGCATTTCCATAATCATCATCACTATTTGATCATTTCTTTCATTTCTAATCTGGGCATTCTTTCTTGAAGTGACCCTATTTCTTGCATATGAAACATTTCATTTTAGACTTGTCCTTTCTTTATTATTGAACTTATTCTTCCATTTTTGATTCTTCTTCACTGCCTTGGCCTTGACAAACAATCTCTCACCATTGCTTTCTTTTTTCCATATGACTTCCTTTTCAATTATTTGGAGATTAATGTGACTTGTACTTCTTTTAATGGCAAAGAATGTCTACCGTAAAGAAGTGTATCACACAAATTTTCAAGAGAGCTTGGTAATGAATTTATCAATAATAGGGTCTGATCCTCATCATCCAATTTTACATCAATATTTTCAAGATCTAATACCATCTTATTAAACTCATCCATATGATTTTCAATTGACCTCTCAGGTTGCATCTTGAAAGTATATATCTTTTGCTTTAAGTATAAACGATTTGCTAATGATTTTGTCATGTATAAGGATTCTAATTTTAGCCAAATACCTGTTGCACAGGTCTCCTTTGATATTTCCCGAAGAACCTTATCTCCAAGACTCAAGATTAGAGCACTATGAGCCTTTTTCATGATATCCTTCTTCTCATTTTCTGGTAGTGTGGATGTCATATGTTTCTCTCCTCCTAGTGCTTCTGCCAAACCTTGATGAACCAACAACGCTTTCATTTTGAGACGCCATAACCCAAAATCATTATTCCCATCGAATTTTTCAAGTACATACTTTGTTGATGTCATCTTTTCTTTGAATCGAATACTCCCGTGTTTTGATACCAATTGTTGAAATTGGAGATCAATGAGTAATTAAATTAAGACTGTTTTTGATTTTGTACAGACAAAACGCGGATTGATTGAAAATGAAAACAGAGATTGATCAGACTTAAACGAAGAACGTTATCCATTTTCTTGACTAACATAATTAAGGCCTTACAAATCTAAAATGAACACACGTAATTGTTAACCCAGTTTAAAGATGAACTCCTACGTCTGAGGGACTGGATCCGACTTTGAATTATCGCTAATAATGAGATGAAAGATTACAATGTTTTTATGCACTTGTGTGCTGTAGTTTTCTACTTGTTGTTGAAGTGTAGCTTGCTTGTTTTTATATGCATGGCTTACTTTGGCTTAAGTTCTTGTTGGTTACAATTTAGAACTAAGAGACAAATGTAGTTACAACAAACTAACTAAAAACTAAATGTCAAAAGTAACTATATCTCTAAAGTCTTCTAATTGAGTACCACTTATTTACACTTTCCATGAACGCCACACTGCATTCACCACCGACAACACTTTTATCGGCGCTGTACTACAACTTCAACCTGATGTTGTTCTTGGAACTCAACAGGTGGTGTTGATGGATTCACTTCTAGATCTTTGTTCTCTCGAACTCTCACCGTTCCCTAGCCAACAAATGTTTTTATCGTGCTTTTTGCCAATAATCCTTATCCTTTCTTAGATTCGAACTTCAAATACTGTTATGAATAGCTTTTTTATGTTATGGCCAATCCATCATAAACCACATGGTCGATAAAGGAAAAAACAATTAGAAAATAGAATGGGTAATTTTTCAACAATGGTGTTAAGGTTATGTATCTGAAAACAACGAAAGGGGATAGAGAGTTAAAAGGAAAAAGACAGGTCACATGACTCATTAAAGAAAGCTTTTACTCACATTTGGTTAGATCAAATAGTTTAAATTGATTCCTCTCGTCTCACATTAAAAACTCTCACTTAATATACCCACATATATAATATATATAGTAAGAATTACTTTTGAGGATTAATTTGTCCAGTGGTATTATTAAAATTTACCAATTGTTAAATCGTTAAATGACATATTATTTATGTATTAAAAATTTTAATTTAGTCAATTTTGATACTCCTACATTAATAAAAATTGTTGGTAAAAAAATTTATAGCACCTATAGACACTCATATATTTGTTTTTGATTGCATGTAGAACTTATCATGACTTTTTGTGGCGAGAATAAGAGAGTTAAATTTTTTTTCGAGTAAAATGAAAGACTAATATTTAAACATCCAATTAACAAAATCATGTCCCTCTACTTTACTCTATCCTCTTCCTCTTTTTATCTCCCATTAAAAAAACGTTTAATTTCTGATGAGATTGCAACAGATAAAATAAATGGACTATTTTCGTGATTCAGTTAAAATAAAGAGACTAAAAATACAAGCCAATTTTTTATAAAAACAAAATACCTAAAATGCCCTTTGCCTCTTTATAATATTTTTAACCCCATTGTCATCCCCATTTATAACCTCATAACTCACACATCACAACTCATCCAAGAGTAAACATAAAATTAATAAAATTACAATAGTTATTTCATAATTTGGTATTCAATACATAAAATATAAATATAAAATTTTGGATGACATATGAGAATGATTTGCACAAAAGTTAAGGGTCTCCTCTGATATTTTATGTATCAATTTTTATTTAACAAATTATTAACTCAAATGTATCTTATAAACAAACAAAATAAAAGGAGTAATATTTTTAAAAAAAATTGTTAGAGAATTTTGGGATGGTCGTGGCCACCATATGTCCCTATTAAGCTCAGCCACCGCTACTGGTCACCTAGTTTATTGATCTCTGTTTGAGTTTATTTTTTTTTTCTCCTTAAAATTTGAGAATTTTACGTGAACTCAGTTCACGTAAGTTGTAAATATTTCAAAGACAGAAGATTTTATGTGAACTCCATTCACGTACGCGTATTCAATGGAGTTTAAAAATTCATAGGCCATACATGAATACAATTCACGTACCTACATAATCTTACATCAATTCAGTTCATGTATATGTAATCTTAGTTAAGTAAATGACACGTATGTAAATTGAGTTCACGTAGATGCACATAAATTGAATTTTCGTAAATATACGTGAATTAAGTTAACGTAGGTGTTCGTGAATTCAATTCAGGTAAGGGATAAAAATGTAATAGATAGATAAAGACATTTTAAGCATTTTGTTTTTATGAAAAAATGACGGGTGTGGATATAAAAAATGGGGGCGTAGGTAGCAAAATTGAAAGAAAAAAAAAAAAACATAACAAAGGGTTTTAAATAAAAACACTACTATATGTTAACAAAAATCAAACCAAGAAGATGAAGATTCTACCATGTACCCCTACACGTAAACCTGCCACCCCCTCAAGACATATGAAAAGACAATTTTAAAATTTTAATCCTTTATAATAAGTTTTAAAATTGATAGTTTCGGAAGTTTAAAATTTTCGTAATAAGGATTAGATTTCGAAATTTTGGCAAGTTTCAAAAGTTTTCAAATCCGTAAATTTTCGAAATAAGAATTTCATTTTGAAAATTTGGAAAATTACGAAAGTTTCTAAATCTAGAAATTTTCGAAACAAGGATTACAATTCGAAAATCTGGAAAGTTTCAAAATTTTCCTATTTCGAAAGTTTCGAAAATTCTGGAATTTTCTATTTCGAAAGTTTCAAATTTTTGAATGTTTTGAAAATTTTGAAAATTGTTATTTCAAAACATTCAAATATTCTGGAAAGAGGGGTGATAAAGTGAGAAGTTAAAGGACAAAATTGTATTTTTATGTTGATTAAGGGGTGGTAGGTTTAAACGTAGAGATGTAGGGTAGAATCCTCAAGAAAGATTTGCGACCGAAGAAAAGAAAAGGGGTCAGTGCAGTCGAACATAAAGATTGAGAAATAGAAAATGAAGGCAGAGTGGGTTCGACAGTGGAACGATCGATCTGGTATTTGGAGGGATTGATTTTTGTCTATTTCAATTTCTTTTCCAAAATAAATATATGTATGTAGTTGATATTTTATATTTCCATTATCCCACTCTCTCAATTTTTTTAGTGTTTGTAGTGTTTTTCTTCAATTTATGTGTTGTAAATTCACCAAAAACAACTCCATTGGATCGATCTGAAGATGAGTTTTTGCTAGCATGATGTTGTCGAATAAAAGAGGAAGGGGTGTTTGTTGAGACAAAATCTCAATTTAATATTTTGATGAAAACAAATCAAAAATTAATTAAGAATGTTAATTATGATTCTAAATGTTATCTTAATTTAACTTGTGCTTTTGAGTATATTAATTTAAAGATAAGATTTAAACAAAGCAAAGAAATCAGCATAAAAATGCAAGAAACTGAACAAACAAGAATGAAGAACATTCTTAACAAAATCTAGAAAACGGAGAATGTTTTCCAGTTTCAAGAATGATCATCACATCTCCAAAATCAATCAATCTCCACTAGTTAAAAGAAGTTTTAGCCTCTGGATTTTACATCTATATCATCAACACTTGACAAGGAACAAACTGAGATGATCAGATTCAAAGAAACTACTCGAATCACAAAGAGAGAAGATCACGAATTAGCAAGGCCAAATAGATATGAACCTTCTCCAGCTTGACTGTCAAGAACGAAGAACATTCGTGACATCATTCTGATCATTCTCCAACATGTTAAACATCAATCTGCAGAATGATAACATCAATCTGCAGAAAGTTCTCATCAGTCTCCAGAATGATCATATCTGTCTCTTAAATGATCAGACCGGTCTCCAGAATGTTCATACCAGTTTTCAAAATAATCATTAGTCTCTAGAATTTTCAACATCATTCTCCAGTAGACTGTCATCAATCTCCAAGTTGTTTTTGGCATAATCAAATCTCCAAATCGAAGCAATACCATCAACAAATATATATAAGGTATAAAGGATCATTAAACACAAAAGAAATCTGATCAAGAACGAAGAAAAACACTAGTCAAACAAATTTCACAAAGTGTTCAAAGGCTGAAATATTTTTATTCATATGTATTGGTTTTGGCCAAAACTGACATAGCACTACCAACAACTCTTTTGAACATTATTGAATTTCCTAAAAGCCTATAAAAGGAAGGCCAATGCTCAAGAAAAAAAATCAGAGCTTCAGGTACTAAGAAAATTCATTACTCATTTTAATCATACTTGAATTTCTCTCACTCTCATACATTGAATCAGTTCTGATTTTTCCATTCGATTCTTATAATCATTCTTGTGTATTTTCCTGTCAAAGAATTAGAACTCAAAGAAGTGTTGAGCCTTCTCAGATTCTAACAAAACAATCTAATCATTATTATCAAACTCGAACTATAAGAGTTTAATATAGTTTGGGTAGATTGTAACAAATTCTATCAAGATTGATAGATGACCTGATTGAACTCTTTTCTGGGTGAAAAAGTTTTAACTTTATAACAGATCAAAGTTGATCCAAGCTTGGTGCTGTAAAACCAAGAAGGTTTTTTGTTTTGAGGACTGGACGTAGCCCAAGTTGAGTGAATCCGAATATATCCTTGTGTGGTATCTATTCCCTTATCTATTTACTTTCAGTCTGAATGATTATTAAGTGAAATACATAAACTGAATTACTGATTTTAACTAACCAAAAACGTTCTCCGTTTTCTGTTTTCTCAACCAAGATCAATCTTGAGTTATTTTCTTAAAATTTTAAAATGAATTTTTAAAAGGGTGAATTTACAATTCAAACCCCCCCCCCTTTCTTGTAAATTGACATTGCTACTTCAGTGTTTAAATTTAAGCCCTTCATTTTAATCGAAAGACTGCAAATTCATTTTTTTTCATAGTTAACACTCTAACCGTAAAGAAATAAAGACTGACATGTGTAAATTAAGTGATACTCAATTAGAAGACTTTAGAGATATAGTTACTTTAGGTAGTTAGTTTTAGTTTGTTAGTTATAATTACTTTTGTTTGTTACTCCTAAATTGTAACCAACTAGTATATAAGTCAAAGTAAACAATGCAGAAAAAGAAAGAAAGAAAAAGTTGTAGTTTTGTCATAGTGTAGAAAAACTGGCAACATAGAAGCATATAAACATTGTAATCATTTCATTCAAATCAGTGAATATTCAAAGTCGGATCCAATCCCCCAGATGTAGGAGTTCATCTCTGAACTGGACTAACAATTGTGTGTGTTCATTTTAGCATAGAAAACTTTAATTATGTTAGTTAGAAAACTGAGAATATTTTCTGTTTTAAAATATGATCAATTTCTGTTTTATATTCAATCAATCTTCATTTTACAGAAACATATAACATTCTTGGTTTAATATATGATTGATCTCCGTTTTAACAACAACTGGTATCAAAAGCACAAGTGTATTCGATTCAAAGAAAATATGTCATCAACAAAGTATGTACTTGAAAAATACGATGGGAAAAATGATTTTGGGTTGTGGCGTCTCAAGATGAAAGCATTGCTAGTTCATCAAGGTTTGGCAGAAGAAGTGGTAGGAGAGAAAGACATGGCATCCACACTTCCAGAAAATGAGAAGAAGAATATCATGAACAAGACTCATAGTGTTTTAATCTTGAGTCTTGGAGACAAGGTTCCGAGCAACATATATTTGACTCAAATTAGAACCTTTATACATGACAAACTCATTAGGAAATCGTTTGTACTTAAAGTAAAAGATATCTTTCAAGATGCAACATGAGAGGTCAACTGAAGATCATATGAGTGAGTTTAATAAGATTGTATTAGATCTTGAAAATGTTGATGTAGAATTGGATGGTGAGGATCATACCCTATTGTTGATAAATTCATTACCAAGCTCTCTTGAAAATCTGTGTGATACACTTATTTATGGTAGAGATTCTTTGTCATTAGAAGAAGTACAAGTTGCACTAATCTCCAAAGAATTGAAGAGGAAGTTAGATGGGAAAGAAGAAAACAATGGCGACGAATTATTTGTCAAGGCCAAGGTAGGGAAGAAGAATAAAAAACAGAATAATTAGTTCAAGAATAAAGGAAATGACAAGTCTAAAATGAAGTGTTTCATATGAAAGAAACCCAGATTGGAAACGAAAGAAAAGATCAAATAGTGATGATGATTATGGAAATGCATCTATAGCCTATGTAGGATACGAAAGTACATAGGTTCTTATGTAAAATTCAACTGAAATCATGGATGACGACTTGGTGTTTGACTCAGAGTGTTCATTTCACACGACCTTAAGTATAGATTGGTTTCTGGACTACAAAGAAACTGATGGAGGCAAGGTGATCATGGGGAGCAAATAAGCCGACGAGGTAGGTGGAATTGGTTCAATCAAGCTGAAGCTAGAAGATGGAACCATGAAGATTTTGTCAAATGTCAGACATGTCCTAGAGCTGAAGACCAACTTAATTTCTCTAGGAATGCTGGAAGAAGCTGACTGTTAATACAAAGCAGAGAAAGACACTCTAAAAATCATAAGAGGATCATTGGTAATCATGAAGGGAAAAAGGGATCATGGTATCTACCTTGCCAATGGTCAAGCAGTGAC
Organism: Cicer arietinum; assembly: GCF_000331145.2. Lineage (NCBI taxonomy): Eukaryota > Viridiplantae > Streptophyta > Magnoliopsida > Fabales > Fabaceae > Cicer > Cicer arietinum. Next base: position 16,297,000 of record NC_021166.2, read on the forward strand.
ATGATTGGTAGTTGTGGCAGTCCAAGCATCAAGCAAGACCAACTTGTGGCATCAAAGGCTGAGACATGTAAGTCTAAAAGGAATGTAGGTTCTGGACAGTCAATTCATGCTAGGTGGGGACAAGATTATGGATCTTGAATTTTGTGAGCATTGTGTGTATGGAAAGATGCATAGGGTCAATTTCTCTACAGGGAAACATTGCTCAAAAGGAATTCTGGAATATGTTCATAGTGATCTATGGGACCCTGCAAAGATTGCTTCACATGGAGGTAACAAGTACTTCATTACAGTTCTTGACGATTATAGTAGAAATGTATGGATTTATTTGTTGAAAAGTAAGGATGAAACATTGAAAACCTTTAAAGATTGGAAATCTATGGTTGAAAACATAACTGATAAGAGGATTAAGATTTTAAGGACAAACAATGGTCTAGAATTTTGCAGTGAGGAATTCACTAGTTTTTGCAAAACTCGTGGTGTGAACAGACATATAACTATAAGGCACACACCTCAACAAAATGTACTAGCTGAAAGGATGAATAGAACATTGATTGAAAGAATGAGATGCATCATTTCTATTGCAAGAATGCCTGCAAAGTTTTGGGGGAGAATTTATCCATACAGCTGGCTATTTGATAAACTTGAGTCCTTCAACTGCAATTGAACTCAAAACTCCTCAAGAGATGTGGACTGGACATCCTGCTAATTACAATAATTTAAAAGTATTTGGATGTGCTACATACTATTATGGAAATGAAGGGCAACTAGTTCCTCAAGCAAAGAAGTGGTACTTTGTTGGATATCCAAGTGGTGTAAAAGGTTATAGGATATGGTGTCCTAAAAATAGGAAATTTATCATCAGTAGAGATGTTAAGTTTCATGAGGTTGACCTATACAAGTCCTTAACCAAAGCTGCCAATAAAAATTCACATCAAATTGAAGCTGAGAGGTTTGATCTTGAGGTGAAGTAAGTTGTGAGAAAGATCAAAAGGAGAAAGATCGACAGAAACCAAGAACGTTCTCAATTTCAGAAAGACAATAGACTCAACAAGATATGACTGAAGCAAACCTAGCTAAATACGATATGTTTCCAGATCAAGATAATCCAAAAGAACAAGAAGTAGATGACTACAATTGAAGTAACAATGTCGATTTACAAGAAAGGGGGGTTTGAATTGTAAATATGCCTTTTAAAAATTCCTGTTAAAACTTAAGAAAATAACTCAAGAATGATCTTGGTTATGAAACAGAAAACGGAGAACGTTCTTGGTTTATGTTATAAAACAGAGAACGTTCTTAAATTAGCAGAAAATCAGTTTCTATTTTATCTTAAATGATTAATGCAGTATAATAAAGAAGGAGAAAGGAAAGAGAATACCACACAAAGATTTATCCTGGTTCACCCAACGTGGGTTACGTCCAGTCATCACACTGTGAGATTTTCCACTAAGTGTTTAAAATGAAGAACCTTCTTAATCTTACAACACCTAGAATAGATCAACCTTGATCTATTTCTTTCTTAATTACTTTCCACCCAGAAAGCAATCACAACACCTATCTAACCTTGATAGGAAGCAATCTTAAACAAACTATAAAGAAATTCTTATAGTTTGAGTTTTTACAAATGATTGAATTTGACAGAATCTGATATTGCTCAACTCTTGTTTGAGAATAGATTCTTTACTGAGAATTTAATGACAATTTCGCAGCTGGTATGTGTGTTAGCAGCAATAACAGTTTCGCGAATTGCAGAAAGTGATGTTGCCTCTGTTTTTGCAGAATTTCAAGCTTAAGTGTGATTGTATATTGTTGATTACTTAACACTTGAATTTCTTGCTGAGAACTGAGATAATGGCCTTCTATTTATAGGTTGGAGATGTACTTGAATGAAGGTACAAGAGCTGTTGGAGAAACTATGCTTTTTGACTGAACCATTATATTTAGAATAAAAATAATCCTTCTTTGAAAATAGCTTTTTGACTTTTAATGGTTTAGCATTTAAAGCATCTCAGTCCTTTCTTTGACGTTTCTTCATTGATCTTGGATGGTACATTATCTGCCTTGAGTCTTGAGTGTAACTAGAGAAGGTTGGAGAAGATTAGAAACGAATTGCAGACTGAAACAGAGAGAATGCAAAGCTGCTGTTGATGTGCAGAAAACGGAGAATGATTAACGTTCTTGGTTTTATCAGTTTGAAATTTCTTGAGCTTCAATAATCATTTTGGAGTTCCCGTTTTAAATGTTCTGTATTTCCTTTGTTCTTGTCTTGTCATATACCCAGTTTGATCAAGTTTTCTTGACATTTGAATTTTGGAATTCTTAGGTCGTCATGACTTTTGTCCATCTTTGAACCCTTTGATCTTTGTGATCAAGTATCATTTTTTAGTCTGGATTATTCGTACTTGTTCCTTGCTGTGTACTTATTAGATATGAAAGATTTCCAGAGCAAACTTTTTATCACATGGATAGAAAAGATTTGACCAACTTGCTGTGATGGATAATTCGGTGAAGCTGAAGATCATTCTCTGTTTATGATGCAGAATGATCTTGTTGTTGTCTTTTATTGTATTTGCTTGCTTCTGCTCTTAATTAAATCCACTCAAGAACACAAGTTAAATTAACATAACATTTAGAATCATAATTAACATTCTTAATTAACCTTTGTTTATTTTCATCAAAACTTTAAAATAGAGAGTTTGTCTCAACAACAATCTCATCAGGGACAAAGAAAGAAGAACATCAAATCCCCCTCAAAGATATGGTTATGAAGACATGGTTAGTTATGCATTTCATGTTGCTAAAGAAATCATACAAGAAGATACCATGAACTACAATGAAGCTGTCAGATCTCAAGACAAAGACAAATGGATTTTAGCTATGATCGAGGAGCTGAAATCACTGGAGAAGAGCAGCACTTTGGAACCCATACCTAAGCCTGCAAACTCCAGAATTGTAGGCAGCAAATGGAGTTTCAAGAGGAAGAAGTGAATTCCAGGAGTTGAACCACCCAAGTTCAAAGCAAGGCATGTAGCAAAGGGATTCACTCAAAGGGAAAGTGTAAACTACAATGAAGTCTTTTCTCTTGTAGTCAAGCATGCATCTATAAGGATAATTCTAGCCATGGTAGCACACTTTGACATGGAGTTAGAATAGATGGATGTCAAAACAATCTTTCTCCATGAGATCTGAATGAAACAATCTTAATGTAACAACCAGATGGCTTTAGGACTCAAAGAAGAGACGATTGAGTCTGCTTGCTAAAGAGATCACTCTATGGGCTAAAGAAATCACCAAGACAATAGTATTTGAGGTTTGATTCATTCATGCTCAGTTAAAGTTACGCTAGATGTAATTTTGATAATTGTGTGTATTATAAACAAGTATCATCAACCACATACATTTACTTGATGTTATATGTGGATGGCATGTTAATAACATCTAAAAGTATGAAAGAAATATAAAATTTGAAGGGTCAGCTGAATGAAGAATTTGAGATGAAGGACTTGGGACCAGCCAAGAGAATTATAGGAATGGAAATCATTAGAATCAGAGAGCAAGGAAAACTGATAATCTTCTAAGAGAGTTACATTAGAAAAGTGCTAAATAGATTCAATATGAGTGAATCAAAAGTTGTCAGTTCTCCACTTGCAACACACTCCCAACTTTCTTCAGCCATGTTGCCAAACACAAATTAGTAAACAGAAGACATGAAGTCCATCCCATATGCAAGTTCCATAAGGAGCATCATGTATGATATTGGGTGTTCAAGGCCAAACATTTCTTATGTTGGAAGTGTCACAAGCAGGTTTATGAGAAATTCTGAAAAGAATCATTGGCAAGCTGTCAAATGGATTCTAATGTACCTAAAAGGAACTCAAAGCATGTGTTTGGAATACAAAAAAAGTTCATAACCATCAAAACGAGTCCAAAGATTTGTAAACCATGATTTTGTTGGAGATTTATATAAAAGAAGATCTCTTACAGGTTATGTATTCATAGTGTTCAACAACACGGTCAATTGGAAAGCTAATCTTTAAAACATAGTGGCATTATCAACAACAGAAGCATAATATGTTGCTCTTGCTAAAGCTGTGAAAGAAAGAATTTAACTGAAAGGATTGATCATTGAGATAGGTGTTAAACAAGAGTCAATTTGCATAAATTATGACAACCTAAGTGTCATTCATTTGAGTAAAAATCAAATGTATCTTGAAAGAACCAAGCATATAGACATCAGACTTCATTTCATCAGAGATGTCATTGAAAGGGTTGAGATCAATGTGGCAAAGGTGCACACTAGTGACAATCCAACTGACATGTGTACAAAACCTGTCACACTTACCAATTGAGACATTGTTTGAATTTGCTTAAGGTCAATTCGAGAAACTGAGGCAGAGGACTAAGAGGATCTAACTTGAAGAATCACATGCTGAAGCTTCTCATTTGGTACCAAGGTGGAGATTTGTAAATAAGTGGTACTCAATTAGAAGACTTTAGAGATATAGTTACTTTGGACAATTAGTTTTAGTTAGTTAGTTGTAAATGCTTTTGTTTGCTGCTCATAAATTGTAACCAACTAGTATACAAGCCAAAGTATGCAATGCAGAAAAAGAAAGTAAAAAATATGATGTAGTTTTGTCATAGTGCAGAAAAACTGGCAGCATAGAAACATATAAATATTGTATTCATTTCATCTCAAATCAGTGAAGATTCAAAGTTGGATCCGGTCTCCAAGACGTAGGAGTTCATCTCTGAACTGGGTTAACAATTGTGTATGTTCATTTTAGCATAGAAAACTTTAATTTTGTTAGTCAGAAAATGGAGAACGTTCTTCGTTATACAATCTGATCAATCTTCGTTTTATATTCAATCAATCGTCGTTCTACAAAAACCAAGAACATTCTTGATTTAATATCTGATTGATTTCCGTTTTAACAACAACATAATTAATATTTTAAAAAATGTGAACATATTTTTGAATTTCGATTAAGCGAAAAACAAAATGATACATAAGCAGAATTTTGGGAAGAAATTGAATATTTACTTGTCATATAATTTTTCTGAAAAGAAACGAGTTTTAAGGAGAATTTTGGGAAGAAATTGAATATTTACTTGTCATATAATTTTTCTGAAAAGAAACGAGTTTCAAAAGAAAAAGCTAATAATAATTATTTAATACAGTTTGATTAATGATGATAAATTTTATAAAATTTAACTTTTTTTACGGGGTAAATAATAAATATCAATTAATAACTAATTAATATATAATATAAACTTTAATTGTCATATATTATTAATATAAATTTTATATTTTTAATATATAACAATTATTAGTAAACACAATTTTAAAAATAATTATAATAAAATAAAACATTTATGATAATTAAACAGTTACAGTTGAGTGTATAAAAGTTATTTACACAATTTATATGAATTAAATCCTATAATATAATATACTACTAATTAACCGATCAAAAATTTAATACTACAATCTTATCTAAAAATAAAGGAGGGACATTGAACGGAAATTAGTCTAAGTTGGAAAGGATTTTTAAGCAGAAAAACCTTGATTTTTTTTTCTACATATAATAAATATGTATATTTTGACTGACGATCATAAATACTATAAGAGCATCAAATAATCTTCTATAAAGGTATGCGTTTCTTTTGACTCATAAAGTACGAATTTAGAAAACAGTACAATAATTAACTTGTTTGACCATTTCAGGTGTATTTTCATGTAAAATTAGGTTAATAATACAAAAATGAAATTTTATTGGTTGTTGGCTATTCATTTAAAATTTGGTGTAAGTTCAATGTCATTAAAATCTTAACATTTAAAATTTGGTACACTTTCATTCATGTTTGTAAATGAAACAAAATTGGAAGAAGAAAGATGAGTGAAGAGACTGATCATTATAAAAAGGAAATGGATTAGAGAAGAAAAATGAACAGTACACTTGGGATTCCTTATTGGAGTACTAGTGCAACCAAATTCAATAGTTTAACATTGCGGTGAAGAAACTAAAATTAGCGTCGAAAAATATAACGAAGAAGGAGAAAAAGTAGAACGACGGAGATAAGCAACGTTTTTGGTTTATCGATCAACAATTTGAAGGGCTTTGAACTCATGTACGTCAATTTGATCTTGGCCTCTTTAATTTTATTTAATATATGCTTACTTATTGCAATATGCAAATTTGTTGTGTTCTAATGGCTAAGATTAATATACTTCTCATTAACAAAAGAAAAAAAATATATACTTTTGTTTTTACGTTTTAGTCAATTATTATTATGAATTTTTATCTTTCAAAAGATTTATTTTAGTTCTTTATTTTTGTATGTTATTACATATTAGTCATGTTAAAATAATATTGGGATCTGCAAAAGAGTTAACTAACAAAACAGAAAACTAACAATTGCAAAACTAGAAAATTAAAACGGAGAATGTTCTTCATTTCAGCAGAGAACGTTTGCTGAAAATGCAGAAAACAGAAGAAAGTTAATGTTCTCCTTTCTACAGTTTTGAAAACAGTTTTTCAAATCAAAGTAAAACAAAAATAAAGAATGATAAGGGAAGAATAACATTCAGATTTACGTGTTCAGTCTCAATGAATGAAATCTACGTCACAGACAAACAAACAAGACAATTCACTATTGAGATTTGAAGGCACATTAACTTAACTAACTCTAACTACCTTTGTCATAATTAAATTGACCAAATTCAATTATATCCAACACTTAACCATAATTAACACTAGATATTTGATTTGAGGCATATCTCCACAAGTACTTTTCATTATATTTTTTAACTAAGCATAGAAGGAATTGAAGGATTTGTGACTTTTTTGAATTAATGTGCCTTACCCATGTGAAATGAGCAATTATTAATTTACATATAAAATATCACATATATCAATATTGTTCACATAATTTGAGCACACTCTTAGAGATTAAAAATGACTTAAAACCTGCAAAGTTTATCTTGTTTTCTTCTTTCTCAAATTTCTTCTTCCTCAAATTTCTTCAACATGATTTCCTAAACAAAATCTTATTCCTCAAATATCTTTTTGAATTTTTAATAAAAAAAAATCAACTTCACCACTACCAAACACTTTTTAACTCCTCTTTTCTCTTTATATCATAACCACACAAATAAATATTTGATTGGATCTCAAAATATGGAATAAATTATCATATCGTATCATAATCACACAAATAAATATTTAATTTGATTTTAAAATATAAATTATCATATGTGTCTCAATATAGTATTTCTTTAATTAACATGATATGATATTAATTATGGATACTATTTTATTTTGTTTCTCCAATTAAAATTATCATATTAAATATGAGTTGAATTAAAAACTAACAAGATATAATAAGAACAATAAATTACCTAATAACCTTTATAAAATAAAATAAAAATATAATAAAACATTAAAAAAAATCAAAAGCCGGCATTAAATTTAAAAATAAAGCATTAATAGTTAATTTTGAAAAATATGTATACTTTTATCACAAGAGTTCGATTTTGTTATATATATATAACATATCTTTATTTAGTTTATTTAACAAATAAAATAAAATAATTAAATTATTTACAATATTTTTAAAAGTTTGAAATTATTTATTTAGTAGTCTCAATGGATTTTTTAAATATAAAATCATTTTATTACTTATATAATTTTTGGGTTAAATAAGTTTTTAATCTATATTAAATTTTAAATTTCACTTTCAATATTTATAAGAATAATAATATATTTTTGTCGAAAAAATTATCCAGCAAACAATTTTAGTCATTGTTTGAATGTCAAGATATATTTTTAAATGTTTTTTTGCAAATATGGTTTTTTTTTTTGCAGATATGTTTACAACATTATAGATTCGTATTTTTAGTATTTTTTATCTTAAGTTTGTGGCATTTAAAAAATTTATATTTAATTTATCTCAAGTTAAAAAATTTTAAATTCTTAAGGAGTAACTTTTTTTTTTTTATCTCAGCAAAATAACTGTTTATAATATTCATTTTTGTGTGTTCGTAAACGAGATGATAAATTCTACAAAAAATTCAGACACAATTGCGATATCTTGAGTTCGAACTCAGATATGATGTTCAACATAACAATGTTGACATTTTGCTTAGACTTGAGAACACTTTTTATAATGTTCTAAACATACATGCAAAAAATTATTCAAAAATTTAAAAATTAAAAGACAATAAAACATGTTTTATTCCAACAAAAAGATTAAAATTGCTTATAGGTAACTTTATCTCTATTATTTATTAAATAATATTTATATCCACAATCAAAGATTAATGTAATTCTTAACAATTAAAGCTCATAATCATACAGTAATTCTTATTATACAGAGCAAAAAGCTAAAAATAAATGGATACAAATATTCTTGTTTAGAAAGCTTTATTAAAAACATAAAATTTTGTTTCGATGTGTTTTTCAATACTCATCAACATAAATATTAAATATAAAGAAAGAAGAAGAGAGATGATTTCATATATAAAATAAATAAATCTTATATTTACTAGTGTTATAATAAATATATATTAAAAACCGAAAACGACAAAGTCTAAAACACTTTTTATATTTCTAATACATAATAATAATAATAATAATAATAATAATAATAATAATAATAATAATAATAATAATAATAATAATAATAATAATAATAATAATAATATTACCTAACACTTTATGACTTTGCAGCATTTATAATAATCTAATAATAATGGAGATGTCCTTCAAGAAACATCTTTATAATTTCCATTAGAAATTTCTGAGTGCCGCATAAGAAACTTGTCTTCATTTCTGTCTGTTTGCCATAGTTGCGTTAATTAATGGGGTACTCTTCCATATAGTCTCTGAGGTATCATTTATAATTAAAAATCATTATAATTTATTTACTTAATTGTTTCTAAACTTTCCATTTTCCTCATTGAGATAAACATTTTTCATGTCTTAAAGAATATTTAGTTTTTGACTTTTTCAATATAAAACAATGCTAGGTAGATGTTTCTTGGATCATTGACTTTTAAGATTGGATTAAGAACCAAGTCTCCTTATAATAAACGATAAGAGAAAGCTAACAACTTGCAGACACACGATTTCTTGAGTAGTGATCACTTTTTTCATGCTTTATTTCTTGTAGCTATTTTTCTATAATCTTATGATTTATTTTCAAGATTCCTTAAGATTTTTCTTCTAGACATTAACACAGAACATTGTTAAAATCCTAAGAGGCTAAGGTAAATTAATCTATTACATTGTGATTTGTGCCCATCAAAATTATTTAAAAATCAAGCTTCACCACTAGTGTACTATTATTCACCTGGGAACAATTTTCAACGTAGAGTTGTGCTAAAAAGGCACTCGTTAAAAAAATCAAAAATCAAAAAATCAAAAATTTTGAGGAAAAAATTAAAGTATTATTATTTTTTAAAATATTAAATATATATTTTTTATTTCATAGTATTAGTAAGTATCTCAAAGACACATTTTAACATCACATAAAAATGCATTAATAAAACTGAAATTTTACTACCTGGGTGATCTATAAGGAGCAATACAAGGAGAGTGTGACAGACTGTTCCTTAATTGCTGAAACCATTCATTTGTCTTTTATTTTATTTCATATTGTCGTACCAATACCATTAGTCTTTTTCTAAAACTCGTGAAACTGCGTTAATCGCGTGACATTGATATTATATTAAAATTGACAATATAATTGGAAGATTGATATAAAATATTATTAAATATAAGTTAAACTTGAAATATTATTTTTTAATTTTCATAAAATGTTGTTTTTCTGAAAGACTCATATAAAATTCTGTGCCGCTGTCAACATTGTGGTCATCAATTGACAAGACAAAGTACATAGGCCGGCACTCCTATGCAAAGATAAAAATTCAATGCCCCAATTTATTAATATTACTCACATTCTGATTTTTGTTTTCTATTAACAAAAAAAAAAAAAACTTTGGTTTTTCCTTATATATAATTGAATATTATAAATAAATATTACCAGCCCTTCTCGTACAAATATTAATTAACAAAACATATATATTTCATATTAATTATTTTCTTCGACTTTATCTATAAATAAAAATAAGTCAACAAAAATATATATATTTTATTTAAATTTTAAATTAAATTCATTAATTTTTTTGACCAATTTTTCTTTATAAATAAAGTCAAAGAGTATTATTTTATATTTTCAATATAAAATTATTTATTTATATTATTTTGATTCTATTCAAAATTAATATTAATATTGATAATTATGACTAACATTCAATGATGAATAAAAATAATTTTGTAAAAGTGTTATACTTTTTCTTTATTTACAGCTTTTTTTTAATGTGAGAAATAACCTAAAGTATTATTCAATATATGACAGAGTATATCATAGCCACAGACTCAGCAGAGCTAAGGCATTGGAAATGGGAAACACGAGGAATTTAGCTGCTGCAGAATCTCTCTTTGTTATTCTTTTCTTGTTTTGTATCTGTGGTACACATGTTTCTGCTTATACAAAGTACAACACTGGTGCTGGTGTTGTTGAAGGAAAATTGAATGTTCACTTGGTTGCACACTCCCATGATGATGTTGGTTGGTTGAAGACTGTTGATCAGTACTATGTTGGCTCCAACAATATCATTCAGGTTATAATCATGTTCAATTAATTTTGTTTAAGTGCATCTTTGGATTAACAGTTAATCTCTTAAACATGCGCTGAATTATGTAATTATTGAACTTTGATATATTTTTTTCTCTCTGTTTGATTGTTTTTTTGTAGGGAGCATGTGTTGAGAATGTGTTGGACTCAGTAATTTGGTCTCTTCAGAAGGATCCCAATAGAAAATTTATTTTTGGAGAAATGGTAAATTTAACCTTAGATATATATATCCAAATACAAACATTTAAATCTAAAAATTAGTTATGTTCAAATGATGCCAAAGTCATAATCAACACATTATTACACACATGACTAAGCATTTAAATTTTTTAATTTTTTTAGACCTTTACTTAATTCAGCAAATTTAGTATTAATTTAAATTATGGATTTTGTCAAATAAATAATAGGCATTCTTCCATCGATGGTGGGTAGAACAAAGTCCTCATACACAAGAACAAGTGAGAAAGCTTGTGGATGCTGGTCAACTGGAATTCGTGTAAGTAATAGTGCGTGCTTGAATTAACGTTGACTTTTTAATTTAAATTAAATGATATTAAAAAATTTGTTACTTTAATTTAAATTAAATGATAATAAATTTAGTTAAAATTTTAAAGTGTAACTCTTGTCGGAATTACATGTATTAGATTATGATTCTGCTAAATTCGTAATTGATATCTTTTGCTTAGAATGACAATTTTTGAATGATTATTGATATTAGGTACCACCCGTAATGACAATTTTTGAATGATTATTGATATTAGACTAAATACCACCCGTGATTTCTTAACTTAATTTCAGTTAACGTATTAGTTATTTATCTTTTTTTCTTCTCGATTTGGTCCTTTATTTTAATTTTAAGTGACCATTTGATATTTTATGTTTTAAAATGTCAATAATATTATTCTTATTTTTTGCAAAAATTTAAAAAATTCATAAAAAATTTCAAACAAAACTCATAAAACTAATTATCATTCTCAATATAATGTAATTTCATCAAATTCATAACTTAAATATTTAAATAAACTCATATTTTCATCTCCAACAACATCAAATAAAGAATGACAAATATGAGTTTATTTGAAGATTTGAGTTACGAATTTGATTAAATTTATTTTATATTACAAAATATAATTAATTTTATGGATTTTGAAAAAAAAGGATAACATTGTTGATGTTTTAAAACATAAAAGAACTAATTGTCACTTTAAATTAAAATAAAGAACTAAATTAAAAAATAAATAAAAAAAAATTAAAACGTTATTTGAAATTAAGTTAAGTAATGACAAGGATATTTAGCTTTGATATTATTTGAAAATGTGAGTATTTATGTTTGTTGTGTCGGCGCAGAAATGGTGGTTGGTCTATGCATGATGAAGCCACGTGCCACTACATAGACATGATTGATCAAACAACATTGGGACATAGGTTTATAAAGAAGGAGTTTAATACAACACCTCGTGCTGGTTGGCAAATTGATCCTTTTGGACACTCTTCTGTGCAGGGTTACCTATTAGGAGCTGAGGTCCGTTCATTTACTTCAACTCCATCTTATACACTGTTATTCAAGTTATGTTTGTTAAAATTAACTAATAACTTGTGATTTATAGTAGATATTTGTTGAGTTAATTGAATGTTCGATAAAATTAATAATTTAATTAATTTTAAATTTGTAAAAAAAAAATTAATTAAAAATAAATTTGATCAATTAATGTTTAATATATTTTTATAATAGTAATTTAAAATTTATCAATCTCATATATATATTTTTATTTATTAATTTAAATTAACATAAATAAACACATTATTTAATTTAAAATATGAATTAATTTAAAATAATTTTAAATTATAATAGATAATTTTTTTTATTTATTTAACTAGTTTATTTATTTTAAATTATAATAACTAAATTATTTACTTAAACTATTATTTATTAAAATTATTTTAAATTATATAAATTATTTTAAAATTATATTTTAAATTATAATAAATAAATTATAAAAAGTAAAAAAAAAACTTTAGTTACAATAATAAGAGTAAAATTGAAAGAAAAAACGATAACCTATATACTACTTAAATTAAATTATAAAAAACAACTATAAATTAAAAAATGAATGTTAGTGAATAAAGCTTATGATTGTGGGCAAATGTTAATGTGGACCGCTTCTATAGAACTTGTCTATAATTGTTTAATTTTTTTTTTAAATATTTTATTTTTTTAAAATTATGTTGATTTTAATTACACTCTTGATATCTACTATTCTTAAAATAAAATATAAATAAAAAGTGTAATTAAAAATTATTATATCTAACTTTAATTCTAATCAAATATATCAACTTTACAACTATCAATTTTTCTTATATTTTATTTCAAAAGAAGTATAATTTAAGTTACAATTTGGCTAATCAACACTTTTAGTTATTTTATTTTATATTGTGTGACATTGTGGCTCCTTGAAGATATTTTTGTTTTTCAGTTTCAAAAAATTAATAAAAAATGGTTGTTGGATCAAGTATGACTCATTAATTCTACACATTAATTATAAATACCTAAATATTGAATAAATAACGAGGTGATTTTAATTGTAAATTTCAATTATCTTTTTTATATAGATTGAGAAAAGTACATGGTAAATTTAATGCGTCAATTTTATATGTAAATGTACTAAAATATCTTTTACATATGAATATATTTAATTTGACTTTTTATTTTTCAAGAAATTTTTTTAATATTAATAAGGAATATATTTGAAAGAAAAATCATAAATGCACTTAGTAATTTGAGAGAATGCACTTAGTAATTTGAAAGAATGCTTGTATTAAAGACAAATTTATTTTTTGAAATAATACATATAATTAATTATACATGTATTATCAATTGTCTTTCAATTTTAAATAGAAATGTGACATGAAAGTTTTTTATAATTTAAAACATTTAATCCGCTATTACTTCTATGTGCCGAACCCTCCGACAATAGTCTTACCATCATTTTGTATTAAAATATTTGGGATTTAGATGATTAATTGATATCTAAAATGTTTTTAAAGTTAGAAAGCTATTTTTTATAAATAAAAATAAATGATCAATAGAATAGTACTAGTATATGTTAGAAAGAGTCTCTTATACAGTTTGTTGCAAACGTAATTTTTAGTAAAACATAAAATTGAAAACTGTATTTTGTTTTGGCTTTGCAGCTAGGATTTGATTCTGTACACTTTGCTAGAATTGATTATCAAGACAGAGCTAAGCGTAAAGATGACAAATCTCTTGAAGTTATTTGGCGTGGCTCCAAAACATTTGGTTCTTCTGCTCAGATTTTTGCCAACACTTTTCCTATTCATTATGGTGCTCCAACGGGTTTCAACTTTGAACTCTCCAATGACATTGTTCCCTTACAGGTTCCAAATTAAAATACTACTGTTACAATTTTTTTCTCATGTTTTGTTAACAATATGACTAACATATTGCATGTCACATTTTACAAGTGCAGGATGATCCTCTTTTATTTGATACCAATGTTGAGCAACGAGTCAATGATTTTATTAATGCTTCTATTACCCAAGTAGGTTAATTCTATCCATGAATTTTGATAATACTATGGAATTTCCTCATAAGAATGATTTTAATTGTGGTGCTGAGTACTAATTTATTTTTATTCTATATTATTCAATGATTATGCACACAAATTTGTAACTGAAGTAAATTAAGAATGAAAATTGGTTCAACTGTGTAAATGTTTTTAAATTTAAATGATTAATTTTGACATGAAAAAAAGAAAGAAGAAGGTGACCTGTTTAAAACTATAAATTAAGTTAAAGAATCCTTGGGTAAATCAAGTATAAAATGCAAAGTCAAAATGTGAGTTGTTAGATTTTAATTTGACAATTCAGATCATTGATCGCGTGAAAGTCAAAAATCCAAATTTACTAGGTATGGTATCTCCAAAAACAAACAAGAATGTGAAAATTGGTTTGGTTGTACTTATTACAGGCGAACGTGACAAGGACGAACCATATCATGTGGACAATGGGTGATGATTTCTCGTACCGATTTGCAGAAACTTGGTTCAGGCAAATGGATAAATTAATTCACTATGTTAATAAGGTAGGGGTTTATACTTTATATTTATAATGCATGTGCTGATATTTCTTTTTTGTACATGTATTGATTTGTATCATGCTGAGTTCTAATACATGTTTCCTTATGTTTAATGTTCAGGATGGTAGAGTGAATGCCTTGTATTCTACTCCATCTCTTTATACCAATGCCAAAAATGCTGCAAACCAATCGTGGCCACTGAAAACCGACGACTATTTCCCGTGAGGATCTGCTATTGTTTTGTTTCTGATGCAGCTTATGATCTCTTAAACCATTATACACATTTTGATGATTTCTTATAGGTACGCTGATGGCCCAAATGCTTATTGGACCGGATTTTTCACAAGCCGACCAGCCTTAAAGCGATATGTTAGGATGCTAAGTGGATACTATTTGGTATGATATTGATGTTACATACTACAATGAAATTGAGTGTATTTTTCTTGTTTGCACTTACGCATTCTTAACAAATCCAAGGCATTTCTAACCTTTCCAATGTAGGCAGCGCGTCAACTTGAGTTTTTCGCGGGAAATAGATCAACTATATACAATACTTTTGCCCTTGGAGATGCTCTAGGAATTGCACAGCACCATGATGCTGTCTCTGGAACTGCCCAACAACATACAACTGACGATTATGCGAAGCGGCTGGCTATAGGATCCACTAAGGTGAGGAACTAGAACTTTTCCAGATGTGATACAATTCTAGATGGAAGCATGGATAAGATAAAAATGTAGAAAGAATAATAGAAATTGTATATAGAATGAGTAGTGATTACATCAAGCCTTTATATAGGCTAACAAACTAATAACTAACAACTACTGCTTACAAGCTAACGAATAACGATATCTCTAATACCTGAGTTAAATTTTGACTATATATCTTGTGTCTCGCAATTGTTTATATGCTTAATTTTCCAATAGTATTGCTTTCTTGTAGGCTGAAGCTGTTGTTAGCTCTTCTTTGGCATGTCTAACTGGTAAGAAATCAGGTGACCATTGTTCAGCACCTGCATCAGCATTTTCCCAGGTAATTTTTCAAATCAATAAAAGTAGAAAGCAAAAACAATAAAAATGTTGAATAGGTTCTATCATTCTTCCAGCTACAGATATATTTTTAGGACACACTTTTCATTTTCTGTCAGTATTATCGATGTAGATTATGTAATTGGTCTTCTATTCTTCAATTGTTTTGATCCTTAATTTTTTCTCCAATATTGCTGGATTTTGGCAGTGTCAATTACTCAATATCAGTTACTGCCCTCCAACAGAAGACAATATTCCAGAAGCTAAAGATTTGGTAATATTTTCACAATTTTTGGTTATTAAGAATGCGGGTTCAATTTTATGTGACATATGTTAATGGTTTAAATTTCTAGGTAGTGGTGGTGTATAACTCCCTTGGATGGAACCGTACCGATATTGTTAGAATACCGGTAAGAATATGTGATTCGCTTGTGGCATCATAAAATAAAGAAGTTCCAATATCATGCAGAATGTAACCATCATTTGCATCAGGTTAATGATGCTAATCTTGTGGTCAAAGATTCATCTGGCAATAACCTTGAAGTGCAATATGTGGATGTCGATAATGTTACAACAAATTTAAGAAATTTGTACGTGAAGGCGTATTTGGGGGTGTCTCCGAAACAAGCACCAAAATACTGGCTTCTGTTTCAGGTGTCTATACCTCCACTTGGATGGAGCACATACTTCATTTCTAAAGGAGCTGGAAAAAGTAAGTTCCAATTGTTTCAAGTGTGTGAGTTGTTGATTTTTACCACAGTGATTGTAAAAAAAATTAAATATAGATTTTTATTAACTGATTTGATAATTTTCAGTACTAACTATGCTTTATTGTTGTTTCCATTTGATAGGTACAAGGAGAAAAGGAGTCATGTCCCATCTAAATAGTAAGACTGGTGGGAACATCGACATCGGGCCGGGAAATTTAAAGATGTCCTTTTCTTCAATCTCTGGACAACTCAATCGGATGTATAATACCAGAACTGGAGTAAGTAATTTTTCATGATCATAGACATCACAAGAATGTTACTAATTTTGAGTTAACTTAACTGAGTTGTTTTTCACGGTAAATCGCCCAAATATAAAGAACTTTTTAAATTTTCTATTTGGACATAGACCAGAAAATAAATATAGAAATACGATTTTCAGCTATTCACTCAACGTTGATGCAATCATCAAACTTCAAATTTTCATATACAACCATCTATATTCTGTTATGCTTTATTTTTTGTCTGGTTGAGTATATATTCTACTGAACTCATTTACAAGGAATCGTTTTAATTCTATAGATATCAATGAAGATCAAGTGTGTTCAAGGCATAGTTTTGTCACTTAGGTTTAACCTTATTGCTTTCACATGAAGACACATTTCTTAGCAAATAGGAAAAAATATAACACAATTTTTAAATTTTGCAGGTTAATATACCAATTCAGCAAAGCTACTTTTGGTATGCCTCTAGTAATGGTGGTGATGATGGTTTTGATTCTAGTGATGGTCAGGTGTGTGATTTCCTTGGACATATCATTCAAATAACAAATTAAATTATTATAGTGTATGCTTCAATAGTATGATTTCTCCTGTAGGCATCCGGTGCATATATATTCCGCCCAAGTAAATCCTCTCCAAATATTGTTTCAAGATCGGTAAGTTTTCATCTTTAATCTGTTAACCTATGGCATTGGGTGGATAGCATAAGAAGTGTGATAATATAACTTCTCATACTATGTGTCTGTCCACTTTCCATTCGGCTTTTATATTTCTTAAACAATGTCAATATCTTTATAGACGCGTCTTGATTTATTTGATATATGCAGGTGTCCTTCAAAGTAATTCGTGGACCGCTAGTTGATGAGGTTCGTCAGAAGTTTAGTCCTTGGATTTACCAGGTCAGTAACTTGTACATTAAGTTACCAATGTGGATTATAATTGTGAGTGATTCAATATTGAAAATTTTCACATTACTTTAAAGTGAAAATTGAAAATTGAAAATTGAAATTTTTTAATGATACTCACTAAATACCAAAATGGAATTGCTCTATAACTTCTGTTCTGCTTACTATTTTGTAGGTTACTAGGTTGTACAAAGGCAAAGAACATGCTGAAATCGAATTCACTGTAAGTCACATTGTTTTCCCTTGTGAAAAAGAACTCTTATGTGTTGAAAATACTAGAAAAAAAATAAAGAATCTTATATCTAGTTCGGTTGTTGTAAATATAACTAATCAGGTTCTGACCCAAATTTATATATGAAGGTTGGTCCAATTCCTTCCGACGATGGAGTTGGAAAAGAGGTAATCACAAGAATGACAACAAATATGGTCACAAACAAGGAGTTTTATACTGATTCTAATGGAAGAGATTTTCTGAAACGGGTAACTTTCATACAATTTTCTTCTGTTTATTATGAAATCCTATGGGGAGAACAGACTTATATGACCTATATAAATACCGTGCAGGTTCGAGATCATAGGGAAGATTGGCCACTTCAAGTTAATCAACCTGTAGCAGGAAATTACTATCCAGTAAAGTTCTTTCACTGTATTAATACATATTCATAGTTGATTAGTATCTATAATCTTGATTAAGTTGATATACTTTTAGATTTTTTTTTTTTAAAATGGCAAAAGTTGATAATCAATTTTTCAGTTAGTAATTAGATGATGTGAAAAATATCTTATAATATATTGTTCCAATCTTAGAATATCGTAGATTAACACTTCAGGTTAATTTTCATATCTCTTGGTTATTATATATTTGTTCCCTATTTGATTAGGATTAAAAGCCTAGTTTTAGCGTAAATAATTGCAAGTGCTTAGTCTTTTGTATATGACACATCAAGCTATAGTTATAATTCAAAATTTTAATTCTGTCTCTTCCTTCTTTCTTTGTTTAAGAGACAGCGAGTTTTAAAATAACTAATTTATTTTTTCGGTTCAGATCAATCTTGGGATTTATACTAAGGATAAGAAATCTGAACTCTCAGTCTTAGTTGATCGTGCCACCGGTGGATCCAGCATCAACGACGGTGAAGTGGAGTTGATGCTTCATAGGTAGCTATCTAACAAAATGTTAATTCTCTATTTTGATATTATTGTATTGCATACAAACTATTAAATATTGATATTCAATGTTTACTACTCAAGGCGCATTCTCCAAGATGATGGCAGAGGAGTAGAGGAACCACTTGATGAAGATGTTTGCGTAACCGAAAATAGTAACTGTGAAGGACTAACAGTATGAAAATGTCACCAATTAGTTTACATTTATATGCAAATTTAGTTTGTTTCTTAGAAGACTTGGAACACAAACCATTTTTCCTCTATTATGTTTATATAGAGCATATGGTTTTTTATCCCCTTTTCATGTAATATCTCATTCTTCATGTTGTATCAGGTCAGAGGAAATTACTATGTCAGTATTGACAATGTCGGAGCTGGTTCACGCTGGCGCCGTACAACTGGTCAAGAAATTTACTCACCACTTTTATTGGCTTTTACACATGAGGTATGGCATGGAAGACTCTAGAGTTGGTACTTCATGGACTAATAATCATCACCATATGATTAAATATTACATCTTATGAGATTGTTATTTATCAGAATGCAGAAAATTGGAAGTCTTCTCATTTGACAAAAGGAACTGTCATAGATTCAAATTACAGCTTGCCACCTAATGTTGCCCTGATAACTCTTCAGGAGTTGGAAGGTGGAAGTGTTCTTCTCCGTTTGGCACATCTATATGAGGTAAATGCATGAAAATTTTCATGGTTCTAAATTGCAGTTTATGTTGCGCTTTCGCTGCAAAACTTGATATTACAACATAATGCTGTCTATGCTGCTACAATTGTGGTTGTGATGTCGTTGTAGATATCTCTAGAACCTTTACATTGCGACCACAATTGAAGTTGTAGACTACAAATGAATATTATACTATAATTAAGTTGTAATAAGTAACTAACTATTTATTGTGGGTATATTGGTTGTAATATAATTCTCTTGTGTTTTCAATGTGGTATTAGCCAAGTGAAGATGCTCAGTATTCAACATTAGCCAAAGTTGAACTGAAAAAGTTGTTCCCTACAAAAACGGTACATATTTAACATGTCTTTGTGATGCGTATACTTTCTTATAGAATAGCTTAATTTGGACTAAGTTTTCTTTTATTAATAATGAAGATAAAGGAGTTGAAGGAGGTAAGTTTATCAGCTAACCAAGAGAAGTCAGAAATGAAGAAGATGACATGGAATGTTGAAGGGGACAAAAAAGGACAAGAACCTCAACCAGTTAAGGGTGGCCCTGTCAGCACTTCAGATTTTATCGTCCAGCTCGGTCCAATGGAAATCCGTACTTTCCTATTGAAATTTTGAAAACTAGACTCAAACTAGATGCTAACTCGCGTGTTGCGCGGATATATTTTAATTTATTTAATTTAAGTGGATTTTAAAAAAATCAATATGAAGTTTTATGTCTCAGTTGTCAAATGTTTATTGATATAGTAGTATATCAATAATATATATTCAATTTTATTAATGTAATTTATAGAAGAGAAGTACAAAACAATAAAAGACACATATAAATAGTCGAAATATATTTTAGAGGTAAGCAAGAGAGACTACTCTCCATTCCAAAAAAGTTGAAGAAACTTCTCATGTTATTAAGTTCAATATTATATATTCGAAAAAGATGTATATAATTGCTAACGAATAAGTAGATGGCGGATAGAGGCGAAAATGTGAAATTCATTAATCCAGACAAAATAAACTGGCACCACAAAAATGTGAAGTTGATTAATGCAGACAAAAGTATTGAGTAGTAATGTGAAATTAATGTTGGGCAAACGTTAGGAAATAATAGTGTGACGTTATGAAATAATAATGTGGAATTAATTTAGAAAATTTTGAATAAATGTTATGAAATAATATTTAAATAGGATATATAGTATAAGATAGTGGATTGTGTAAAGAATTTTGAAAAAACTCTCTATGAAGACATGTCAGCTTTTTGGCATATATAAGAAATAGTATGAAGTGACAGCGGAATCTATTTTAAATATATAGGCTTAATTGCAGTTTTGGTCCCCTTATTTTAGCTGAATCGCGAAAGTAGTCCCTCCATTTTATTTCTCTCCAGTTTTGGTCCCTCAAACATAATTTTGATCCAAAATTTGATAAAATTTCATTTTTTTGCATTTATTTAAGTCACACCATGCCTCAAGATCTCATTTGCAACAATTGTACCTGAAATATATGATCATAAATGGTGTAGTACGACTTTAAAAAATGAAATTTCATCAAATTTTAAATCAAAATTTTGTTTGGGGACCAAAACTGAGAAGAAACAAAATAGATGGACTACTTTCGTGATTCAGCTAAAATAGGGGGACAAAAACTGCAATTAAGCCAAATATATATAATAGATGGTCATTGATGTTTTTTATTCGAGAGTTTCTTTTTTCACCACATGCTCTTTGGATGACGAAGCTATCCTTCCTTGAATAACTTTGGCTACCCAAAAATTATATATTTTTTAGGAATAAGCTAGTATAACTTTATACTTAACTATTCAAATAGTATATATTTAACTATCCAAATAAATTTATTAGTAAAAAAATGATCATTTGATTGATATATCTATTCATATTTTTTTGACATTTTCAATCTCTACTTCAATTATAAATAAAATATATTTAAGAATAAAAATTATCAAAAATCAAAATATGACTCATAAATAAAATGAATGAGATGATAAGTTTATGATTTTAATTTACAATTTAATATGTTTTTTACAAAAAAAGATTGGCTACCTCATTAAAATTAGTCAGCTTCCCACTGCAAATAAAGAGCTCAATAAATATGTAGATTCTGCAAATAATGTGGCCCATATCATCAAATAACACATTGTTGTAATGATGGTTATCATGCATCAATCTCAAAATATCAATTTCAATTTTTTTAAAATAGAAAGTCTTAAATTGATATTAGCAGAGTACAAGGTAAACAAATACACTAGGTGAGATGAGCCAAGTTAGTTGTAAACTTGTAACATTTTTAGTCAGCATGAGAAGTGGACATTAGAAAGTGAAGTGTGAGAGTTTTTATAGAAGATATGGAAAATGTGTGATGTATATGCTTGCTCTCTCTAGATACCTTTTATCCCCCTCTCATATTCTTCTACTTAGTTATTCTTAGAGAGGATCTTTTACTATTGTCATATATTGCAATAATTATAACGTTATTAGATTTTGAGAGATAAACTTTTTATTTCTAAATCTAATAATTTTTACTGCACTATATATCATTTATAGAGAATCCCATCTTATTTTTTTATTCTCCTACCACATTCTGTGTATTAATCAGTTGCTATTCTTTCTAATTCATTCACTAGGAGTTAATCATTGTTGATAGTTCAATAAAATAGTAACCCAATTCCATTATCATTTTGGTGCCATTACAGTGTATATGTGTGATGATAAAATTTCTTTGCACATTATATATGATTTCAGCTTCCAAAATAATTTTTTTAGTAAGTAGATAAAGTTTACATACGTAAAAGTTGTGTGATACCCACATCACCCATATTTATACATTTGTTTATATAGATATTTATTATACATTATAGAATTTTTTATTAATTGATGTTGAAACACAAATAATGAGTTTAAATTGTTTGAATAGTACTAAATAATAATTTTTGTATCGTCGCAATCACAAATCAAAATGGCTTAGACACATATATCATACATTTTTTTTTTCTTTCAGTAATAATAATAATAAATTATTCTCTAACCTCTACCTTTTTCACATTTTCCATTTGTGTGCACCTAATAAACTTATATTTGTGTTTGTAACCTTATGCTCGATTTTCATTATTATTATTTTTATTATATTTTGAAGTAACTGAAAGTTCGTACCGAAATCGACGCGGGAAATGTCTTTCCCTAAACGCCACGTGTCGTTTCGTCATTGATCTTCTTCTTTTTTCATTTTTCTCTCTCTCACTAGTTTCCAATTCCTCACAATCACAGTGATAATGGAAAAAGAACATGAACATGCATCCATGGCGTCTCAAAATCCTAACCGCAGAAACTCCCTTTATCCAGAGATTATAGATTCCAACCCCGAATATTCAAACCCTAACCCAACCTCTTCCTCTCTCTACCCTTCAATCGACGTCAGCGAGCTCGTCGAAAACCTCTTCCCGGAAAACACAAACCCCTCCGCTCCTCCAATCGCTGCCGAAGATGTCCTCATCAAAGTCCCCGGCGCCATCCTCCACCTCATTGATCAACAATACAGCTTCGAACTCGCCATCGGTGACCTCACAATTATTCGTCTCATGCAGGGCGAAAACACCGTCGCCATTTACGCTTGCGTCGCCGACGAGATCCAATGGCCGCTCGCTAAAGACGAAGCCGCCGTAAAGGTCGACGAATCGCATTACTTTTTTTGCTTCCGTGCCCCGAAGGAGAAGGACGATTCCGATTCGAGTGACGAGGAGGAAGGGGGAAAGCATAGCCGGCGGAAAGGTCGCCGGAAAGGAGACGACGGTTCGGATTTGCTCAGTTACGGATTGACGATTGCGTCGAAGGGTCAGGAAGGTTTGTTGAAGGAGCTTGATGAGGTTTTGAAGGAATGTAGCAATTTTTCTGTTCAGGAGGTTTCGGAGAATGCGAAGAAGAAAGGAGAGGCTTTAGATGGTTCTTTGGCGATGGAGATATCTCCAGCGGATTTGAATACAATGAAGGAGAAGAAGGAATTGATGGAGGAAATGTGTGCTGCTTATTGGACTACATTGGCTCCCAATGTGGAGGATTATAATGGAACCGCCGCGAAGCTTATCGCGGCTGGTTCAGGACAATTGGTTAAGGGAATTTTGTGGTGTGGTGATGTTACTGTTGAGAGGTTGAAATGGGGAAATGAGTTTATGAAGAAGAGGATGGGTCCACCTACACAGGCTGAGATTAGCCCCCAAACCTTAAGGCGAATCAAAAGGTGCTCCTCTTTAATTTTGGATTTTAGTATTTTTTTTTTCTTTCTTTCTTAACTCTCTAGTTTTCAGGAGAAAGAAGTCCAAGTAATTTAGTGTTTAGTCGGGAGATAAGTAAAGTCTAACCAAAAATTGTTTTAGTCAGAGTTCGAACTCAGATTTTCCTAAACAATTCACTCTTCACTGAAGTTGATTAACAACTTGAATCCAACCATTTGATTATTTTTGTTCTAGTTTAAGTGTGTTTGGGTGATCAACTTAATTTTTATTTTATAAAATTGGGTTTAGTTAAAAGAGTTGGGAGCAAAATGTTTTTGTGCTTGTAAGTAAGTTTACATCAAAATTGTGCTTGGTTTAGTTTCTACTGGCTCTGTATAGTTTTGCTTAATGTTGATACATACATGTGTCTAGCTAATGTGGTGTAAGGTTTTATAACGTTGTCGTGTCATGATCTTTGATATAATGGATAATCCCAGTCAAATATAGCTGGTGCTATCTCAATTGGGGCTGCGATGATATCAGAAACCTGATGTCACGGTTGTGGACTTTTATTTAAAACATTTATAGCTACATCACATGATGCAGTTTGAAGGCTCTAAACTGCCATTTAAAACCTTGAAAGAAAAAAAAGAAATTATGTTTTGTGATTTTTAGGTAGTTATTGTTATTTATCCTTTTTTGTGAGTATGAGCAGATATATTATATATATAACTGATATTGGTGTCCATTGGCTTGAATTTTGTATAGGGCTAAGAAAGTGACTAAAATGACAGAGAGTGTTGCCAATGGGGTCCTCACTGGAGTTGTGAAGGTCTCTGGGTTTTTCACAAGTTCAGTGGCGAATTCAAAAGCAGGGAAGAAAATTTTCAGCCTTCTACCTGGCGAAGTTGTGCTTGCATCGTTGGATGGATTCAGTATGTCAGTTATCTTAATCCCTGTCATTTAGGGGACTTATGATTTTCATGCATCACTAAATGCTGTTAGAAACTTGGAAGAAAATCCCTAGCCAAATATCCCTAGCAAATGAAAAAATAGAAAACCCTCTATCTGTCTTTACAAAGAAAACAAAATATGGAAAATATTTTGTTTTTTAAAAAAAGTAAAGAAAATAAGATAACTCTTTTAATTTTTTTGTTTCACCATGTTTTTTGGGTTTGCTAGGTTAAGATTAGTGGTTTTCAGACCCTCGGTATTTGAAAATCACATTGGATATTGACTAATTTGAGCTATGCTGGGTAGATCCAATTAAAGAACTGAAATATTTCAATAGTCACTATTTTAATCCACAAGTTTTGGATTCGATACCTTGAAGTGCATGAAGCTTCTTGCTATTTGGATCGACTACTGGCGGTAGTGGTTTGTATTCTCTCTTGGTGGTTTTGAATGACATTTTTTATGTTTCAATAGCGATCTATCAGGTTTCGGTTGCATTTCATATTAGGATAAAGAATAAATGGGAGTTAGAGTAGTTAGGACAATTTAGAGTAGTTTGTTGGTTAGATGGATATAATGTATAAACAAGAGGAACAAGTAGAGTTTGGACACTGGGAATCATTGAGGAATTATGTTTGATAGTTGGTGTTATGGCTTAGATTTTGGAGTTGAAAAGTTGTCATATTTGAATTCAATCTCATGGATGAGTTTGATCTAGCCGCTTTTGAGATAAAATGCTGAATAGATGATGCCTTTTAAGGGAATAAAATGGACATTGAATAAGGTGGAAATGAGATGAATGCTTATATGATAGCTCTTTTGTGGTTATAACTAACCCAATGTTGGTGGTGGAAGATTTTATGCCCGCATAATGTTCATAAATGGAAACAATTTGGATCCTATGCTTTTTTGGCTCTTTTCCTAAAGGATGATGGTTATTCTGTTCCAGCCCCAGGGGATGGATACATTATCTTTTTTGCCTTTTTGGCGTGAATTATGGAAACTTTCTTCTGCTTCTTCATAATTGAATTTTATGATTGTTAAAATACCTTGAACTAATATTATTTGATAGAAATATTTATCTCATGATGTATGAACCGTAGAAAATTTAAAATGTAACAATTATTTCATGCTCATGTGCTATTATTCTCAACAGCTCAGATCACTTTGTAAAGTGATTCTTGTAGTTGATGTTTAACTGTCTAAGAAAAAGCAAGAGTTGCCAGAAGAATCTATATCTTAATATGATCATGGAAACTTCATTAAGACCATGCAAGATCAGCAGAAATTTTTGAACTGTCATTATGGTCATGGAAACTTCATGAAATATTTTTTTGGTGACTGATACGAATAAAAATAAGTTTGGGAATGTATATGTGAGAAGGAATAAATAGTTAGTTAGTTAGTTAGTTAGTTTTCTTTTGAGCTTAGCTGTCATTCTGTTAGAAATTGGAGCCAAAACAGATTACTATAAATAGCAATCTGTTAGGAGCAGTTAGGAGGTTAGGAAGAAATAGAATTGGTTGGACTGATTCATAGGGAATCAGGAATTTTCTTCTCTAAGCTTGTAACATGTTCTTGATTGCGAAATAATACATTCAATTCAGAAACACCTTGATTCTTAATAGCATTCTTCTATTCTATCCCTAATTCCTCTTCTCTGAGTTACCAGTTGTAACACTGGTATCAGAGACACCGATTCTGGTGTCCTGTGATCGGTTGTTTCCGCTGCGATTGCGTATGGTTTTGACGAGAAACATGGCTCGTTCTACGGATGATTGGAATTTAGAGAGAGAAGAAATACGCACGAGGCTTGACCTAAATGAAGCGAGGACGAAGAAAACCGAAGAATTGCTTGCTGCAATCGCAAGCAAGTTAGGAGTACGATCTGATGACGATCATGGCGATGGAGGCAGTGAGATCGGAGATCGTGAATGCATCAGGGAGAAAGGGCAAAATCGTTGGCGGAAATTGGAAATCCCAATTTTTTCCGGTGAGGACGCTTTTGGTTGGACACGCAAGCTA
>NC_021166.2:16327163-16373113 GCF_000331145.2 Cicer arietinum
GAGATTGGTGGAATTTTCAGAAGGGGATTGGGTCTATTTGAAATTACAGCCTTACAAAATCAAATCCTTAGCCTCAAGACCCTATGCTAAACTGGCTGCAAGGTTCTATGGTCCTTATCAGGTGCTATCTAAAGTCGGTCCAGTAGCCTATAAACTCCTACTACCTTCTCATTCTAAAATTCACCCAGTTTTCCATGTCTCTCTTTTGAAAAAAGCCTTACAGCCCCATCAGCAGCCCCAACCTCTCCCTCCTATGTTGAATGAAGAGTATGAACTCCAAGTAGAACCAGCTGATATAGTAAACTGGCGTGAAGATCAGCAAGGATTAGTGGAAGTTTTGGTCCTTTGGAAGAATCTACCTACTTATGAAAGTACTTGGGAGAGTGCAGCTAAATTGCAGGAACTATTTCCAACTTTTCCCCTTGAGGACAAGGTCATTCTTTTAGGGGGGGGTATTGATACGAATAAAAATAAGTTTGGGAATGTATATGTGAGAAGGAATAAATAGTTAGTTAGTTAGTTAGTTTTCTTTTGAGCTTAGCTGTCATTCTGTTAGAAATTGGAGCCAAAACAGATTACTATAAATAGCAATCTGTTAGGAGCAGTTAGGAGGTTAGGAAGAAATAGAATTGGTTGGACTGATTCATAGGGAATCAGGAATTTTCTTCTCTAAGCTTGTAACATGTTCTTGATTGCGAAATAATACATTCAATTTAGAAACACCTTGATTCTTAATAGCATTCTTCTATTCTATCCCTAATTCCTCTTCTCTGAGTTACCAGTTGTAACAGTGACAAACTCCGATTTTCGTATACAACAGTGAATTGCTAGACCAGAGTTACCAAGACTATGTTTCATCATATGTGGTTGCTATTGTGGCTGTCAAACTTGGACACCAAAAATCATTTTACTTTCCATCTAAATTTATTGACCAGTTCACATAAACTATGTTGGGTTATCGTACAAAATCAATCTTTAAACTTTTGTTCATTTTCCCAACAATTTTTAACTTAATTGGGCTTTAAGACCCAACCAGCCACCATCTTTTAGTAGCTCCTGTATAGTCTGGTGATTTTACATCATTATTTAAACATGTCATCTAAAATTTTTTAATTTCGACTTTACATTGTTATTTTGGTATATAGGCAAATTGTGTGATGCTGTTGAAGTATCAGGAAGAAATGTTATGTCAACATCAAACACGGTGACAACCGAGATTGTCCATTACAGGTAAAGCCGTTAGATACCCTCTCTAATGTGGAATTCCAATAGAAATAGAACAAAGTATGAAGTTTGGTATTGAGTTTGAATGTGATGCTCTTAAGAGGGCATATGATATATATGTAACTTCACAATATGTATATGTATTCGGCAGGTATGGAGAAGAAGCTGCGAAGGCAACAAGTGAAGGACTAGATGCTGCAGGTCATGCTGTAGGGACTGCATGGGCTGCTTTTAAGATTCGGCAAGCTTTTAATCCTAAAAGTGTTCTAAAGCCTACCACCCTGACCAAAGCTGCAGCTAAAGCTGCTGCTGCTGAGTATAGGGCTAAAAAATCCAAATAATTAAAGGAATTACGAGTACTTCTTCAATTAAGGTCTGGCTCTAACTATTCTAACATACAAAGCCACCATTATTCATTACCCACAGATTCTTTTAGACATGTAGAGTTATTGTATTGTATATATATTATTATTATATTATTATAGGTGGCAACATTGATCCAATGATTGGATCATTTCTCTTAACAGTACATACATATGTATGTATGTCTATGTATGGAGGCTGTATTTATGGCTTAAGTGACAAGAACTACGCTCATTTTTTAGCAGAAAAAAAATTATATAAATAGAATAGATTTGTAAGTGTAATTGCAGATTTTTTACATTTATTTATATATTTTTAATTTTAACATGTAATCACTGCTTTCATTGTCATATGGTCTTTGGCATCTTTAGCTGATGCAGACACTAAAAACTTTTGGAGCAAAGGGGGGTATTGAGGTGGCCATTATTGGAGTACCAACTTTTCTGATGATGGTGATGATCTCTTTGCTTTAAATTTATATACACCGCATGCTTACGATTTTCATTGGTTAGACTTTTGGATGGGAAAAGGCAAAAAGCCAGTTCACCCTAATATGAGCCTAGGTGCATAACAAATGACTGACACAACACACAAACTGGCTATATCCCGGACAGTTTATGTAATGTTATATGATTATTTTGAATAAAATGACATGCACGACATATATTAATATTAATAAAAAACGTACCCCTCTTGGTCTTTTGGATATCGTTAACTATTTTTTCAATTATAATATACAAATGCTAGAAAATTACACGTTACTTCTGAATAGTTATGCCCTTCAAACTCCATGCAATGAACTACTAAAGAAACACCACACACTTTATTTTAGCAAAATGAATTGCTTGGAATTGTTTTAGTTAGGTCATATGTAGATAATATGGAAACTCAAGCTCAACAACGAATGCTTTTATGGAAATTTTAAGATGTAAGGAATGAGGAGAACATTATTCTTTCAGAAAATGCTTTATGGATTCTTTTTTTGTTCTAGCTTTATGGAATATTTGTTTGCTGAGCTTGAGTTTTCCAGTAAACAATTGGTGTCTATCTGCATAATGCATTCACCAAATAGAACTTCAAAAAATTGTTTTTAATTTGACTTGTGAGTGAATATGCACTTCACTCCATTCTCATAATTTCATACTGTCCGAATATTTTTCATATCTAGCTATTGTTTGATGGCATGCAACCAATATGTTTGTGCATCAATATACTTGTAAAATTCTATTATTGCCAAGACACACTTTGCAAATTGCAACTATGGAATTTTAATTGGTCCATTATGTCAACTTGGGAAAATGCCTTTTTTTTTTGACACTTGGGAAAATGCCTTTATGCGTGCGTACATATCCCTACATTTGAATATTCTTAATTTAACCAAACTTCACTTTTGTCTCTTTTGTAAAAGTGAGAGAGAGACTCAAGTTAATAAACACTTAAACACATGTGCACAACAACAACAATGCACCACTTGTTTTTAGGTTTACATGAAGATTTGTGTATATCTAAATGATCTGGTTTCTTATTAATTAAGGCCTCTTCTAGTGTGAGTGGAGGTTGTTTGTCATCACAAAGCAGTCCAATCTTTTTCCCTCTATAAACCAAATATTAATTAAAAAGGGCTTAACTAACAGGCTTAGTTTATCAATAATATCCTAATACAGGCCTGGAAGAAGGAAAACACGAAGGGTTTTTGTGTGTTGAAATTTAAGTACAAGTGATTAATCGTACATCAGATAAAAATTGGTTAAATTAATTAATAAAGGATATACAAGAGAGGTGAATGTATAATGTCTCTTATACATAACAATGTGAATTAGTGATTTGGAACACATCTTCCAGAGGACTATTTCTGCTAATTCTGTGCAATGGCGCTAGGCCCACATTCTGATCAACTAAATTTTATCATATAATAACCAACTTCACATATATGGTTTAAATTTGTGATATGAAATAGATCATGCTTTGGATAACACCCATTAACACAATATGCAACTTTGCTCTTTTTGTCTGAACACTAGTAAAAGTCAAAAGTGTCTGAAAGAATAAGAGGTACTAACACAAAGCAGCCACCAAAACCAGACACATAACCCAACTAACCTAGAAATCTAGAATCATACCATTCGATAAAAACAGAGAGCAATATAATTCCGGATGAAAACAAAACATCGCAAAATATTTAAATGAAAAGCTTGACATCATTCATATCTGTCAAAAACCATTGAGTTGGTTAGTTGTCACCACTCACCAGGATACAAAATAGCATGATGAACTAAATGTGAAACATCATGTGGTATTTAAAAATATAAGTGTGATGTCACATATAATCCAGTGGATGATAAAAAAAACGTATAAAAAACTGATTCAGAAAAAATAAATATTTACTAAAATAATAATAATATGACATAATTGTTATTGCAGTTCCATAACTTAATTTCAAGTAACACTTCAATCATTTATGATACACCAATATCATTTTAAAAAAAATAATAGGCTTAATTGCAGTTTTGGTCCCCATATTTTAGCTGAATCGCAAAAGTAGTCTCCTCCTTTTGTTTCTCCTCAGTTTTGATCTCCAAACAAAATTTTGATGCAAAACTTGATGAATTTTCATTTTTTTTAAGTTGTACTGCACCATTTATGATCATATATTTCAGGTACAATTGTTGCAAATGAGATCTTGAGGCATTATGTGACTTAAATAAATGCAAAAAAAACTGAAATTTCATCAAGTTTTGGACCAAAATTATGTTTGAGGGACCAAAACTGAGGAGAAATAAAATAGAAGGACTACTTTCGCGATTCAACTAAAATAGGGAGACCAAAACTG
The DNA here is from genome assembly GCF_000331145.2 of Cicer arietinum. Lineage (NCBI taxonomy): Eukaryota > Viridiplantae > Streptophyta > Magnoliopsida > Fabales > Fabaceae > Cicer > Cicer arietinum. The sequence continues at coordinate 16,331,581 of NC_021166.2, forward strand.
CAATTAAGCCTAAATAATAATAATAATAATAATAATAATAATAATAATAATAATAATAATAATAATAATAATAATAAATAAATAAATAAATAAATAAATAAAACCAACTCCACTCCATCTTTTTTTCCACCTCACCTCATTTTTGTATTTCAATTTCCCTCCTTCTTTTCTCTCTCTACAAAAATCCCTCTCCCCCATTTTTTTTTTGTTTTGTTTTTCCTTTTCTTTTCCTTGCTTCTTCTCACTCGACAATACTCAAACCTTCAACCCTTAGAAGAAATTTAACATCTAAGAGCGTAATTTCTCATACTCCTATAAATTCTCTTAGTTAGGATTTTGGGTTAGAGTTTGTGCCCTAAGAAAGGAGAAGTGTACTCATTTCTTGAGAGTTGTTTATTGAGACTTTTTGAGGTAAATACACAACTCTAATGCTAATATGAATATCTAGAAAAATGTAGTTTTGAGTTAAAAATCTTATTTTATGCTTAGAGTAGATTTAAATGATTTTTATGATTTCCTAAAGTTAGCTAAACTTTAGAATAATTTTTCTAATGTCTTGAGAATATTTCTTTTTACTCAGATTTGTCAATTGAGGTACTCTAAGAGTTGTTGAAGAACAAACTTAGACGATTATCCATAGTTGTGAGTTGACGACGATCATCTTCATATATTTTTATAATGTTATAATTATTATTTTACTTGTTTTCTATGTTAAAGTATTTATTTAAAAATTTGGGAAACACAACTGTTGAAATTTATCTCGATTTCGTCATTTATTTCTTTTAATGGTATTTGTTATATAATATGTTATTAGTTTGAATATTGAATTGTTATGTCATTTAATATGTTTTCCATGAATTACGATTAAACGAGAGATGATTTTTTAAATACATATTTTGAGAAATAGTTGTTATAATTATTAAATCGTTAACAACGTTATGGTGCACATAATTACCTCGTTTTGATTAGGGAAAGTTATCCGTTAGATGAAGCCGCTCCTATGAGAAATGTCATTTTGTAGGAGGAGAGTGCTATCAAAGTGATGTAAGCTCCCTAATTGATGTATGATGATGCGTTGCAGAATTGAGAGGAGAGAGCTATCTGTTAGATGGAGTCACCCCTAAGGAAAAGGCCACCCTTAGGAGGAAAGGGCTATCAATGAGATGGAGCCGCCTCTTAATTCTCAAGAATTTGTATTTTTACTTGTTTGATTTTTTATGATCATTTTAAATATTTCTATCTAAACGACTAAATTATAAGTTTTAAATGATTTTATATGTGTACGTTTTACTTGAGAATTATCTATATTTGAGATTGCATTGTTTAACATAATTTCCACAAAATTATAAAACAATTATTTGTGTCTTTTTGTGTTTCCCTTCTAGTTGATGGTGATTATTGTCTCTTCACTAAGCCTTTGTGATTTACCCCTTCATGTTGTTTAATTTTTTTCTAGATTCACAGGCAGCTGAGTAGCAAGCTGTTAATAGATTCAAGTCTCAATCATATTTGTTTTGGTAGACCTCTTTGATCGATGACCTTTTTTTTGTAAAGTCTGTTGAGTCGTAATGTATTTTGCAGCTATTGGAGTTTAGATAGTCTTTTTGGGAAATGTATTAAACAATCAGATTATGCTCTTTGAAATATGAATTGATTGGGTTAATATTGTAAACAGGGATTTTATAAATTTAGGAATGTGGAACTTACATAGGAGACTCTGTCGAAATTTCGAGTAAAATTATATATATTTTTTGAAATGGTTATTGAGAATGATTTATTTGTTTAATTGTTAAGTTAGTTGATAGGCTTGTCAGGCTAAGAGTATAGTTTGTGCACCGATCACGACGTTTAGTTTTTGGGTCGTGACAATTTATCTATTTTTTTCTCGACTTTTATGTAATTTTAAATAACAATTTGATCATTTATATCTTAAAATATCAACAATATTATCATTTATTTACAAAAATTTAGAAAATTCATCAAAATCTTCAAACAAAATCCATAAAATTCAATACCAATTTTAAAAAAAAATTATATATTCATCAAATGCATAAACTCAAATATTCAAATAAACTCATATTTCTATCTCCAACAACATCAAATTCATCAAATAAATAATGAAAAGATGAGTTTATTTGAAGATTTGAGTTATAAATTTGATGAAATTTACATTATATTGAAGATGGTAATTAATTTTATGGGTTTTGTTTGAAAATTTTGATGAATTTTTTGAATTTGTAAAAGAATGATAACATTGTTGATATTTTAAGACATAAAGGATCAAATTGTTATTTCAAATTAAATAAAAGACTAAATAAAAAAATAAAAAAACAAAGATAAAGGACTCAAAAGTTACATGAAATTAAGTTAAGAGATCGCACTATGTCTAATAATAATTATAGATACAAATCATAACTTATAATACATAAATAATAATGTGTATTTTTATTTGTAAACAAATTATATTTATTCATTCAAATTAATCGAATAAATCAATTGAGAACAAAACAAATACAAATTTACTTAAACTAAAAAAGATAAATATGCAAACAAGCTCACAACATTGAAAAATGCCTACAAATTTGACAAAATTAAAGTGATCATATAATTATGTATCTTAATCTGCAACATTGATAATGTTAAAGTCATTGTTTAGGTCAATGTTAAAGTCTGCAACAAGATGGAAAAATCAAACAACATATATATATATATAGATATAGATATATAAAGATGTAGAGAGATAATTCATGACCAAAAATTGACCCCAAGTCACTCATCTCCTATGATGATGAAGAAAGAGAGGTAGAGAGAAGAAGAGTTTCTTTCTTGCGCTAGTTTTACATGATTCTACCCTGCACCCCACTCCTAAACATGTTACCCCTTAAGGCATAATTTTACCCTTTTAACCATTTATAATAAGTTTCAAAATTGATAGTTTTGAAGTTTCAAATTTTGAAATAAGGATTACATTTCGAAAATTTCCAAATCTAATGTTTTGAAAGTTTCAAAATATGAAAAGTTTTGAAGTTTTTCTATTTTGAAAGTTTTGAATTGTTTGAAAGATTCAAAAATTCTGGAATTTTCTATTTCAAAAGTTTCAAAAATTCTGGAAATTGTCATTTCGAAGCTTTCGAATATTCTAGAAAGAGAGTGAAAAAATGAGAAAATAAAAAAGTTGAAGGTTTTATAGATAGTTATAGGGATGACAATGGGTAGGGTTTGGATAGGGTACTACAGTACCCGTCTCCATACCCGCGATTTAAAAAAATACTCATACCCGTGTCGTATCCTCTTGGGTATCAATTTTAATACCCGTACCCTTACCCTCTGGGTACTTAAGTGTCCGTACCCATACCCGTTACCACACTTTAACTAAAAAAAATCGATAAATAAATGATATTATTGTGATTAAATTTAAAAATTATTCAAATATCTTAAATCCAATTATAAAATATTATAAACCAAAATATTTTCTAACTCAAAACATTTCAAATGAACACTCGTTACAATACATATTTAAATATCTATAATAATATTTTGTGAAGTTGCAACTCATATGACAATATTATTTGAGATAATTGATACAAAGTTGCAAGTATAATTATAAAGTCACGATTAATAAGATATAACTATTAGTTATAAAATCACAATTATTTACCTATTTATCATAATCAGATTCTTAAAAAAATTTCAAACGTTTATGTTTCAATTATAAATATTGTAACAGTCCAATGATATTAATAGATGTTAAAACATAAAAGAAAAAATTAATTAAACTAAACAATAATATAATAAATAAATAAATAACTAAATAAATAATATATTTATATAAGTGCGGGTGCAGGGCGGGGTGGGTACTATAGTACCCGTACCCGCATCCATACCCGCTTAATTTTACGGGTAATTACCCGTCCCCATGTCCATACCTATTATGCAGATTTTTACCCTACCCATTGTGGGTTTTTTTTGCGGGTACCCACTAAGTATGAGTCTAATTGCCATCCCTAGATAGTTAGAAGGACAAAATTGTATGTTCACGATGATTGTGGGGGTGACAAGTTTAGATGTGGCAATATACGGTAGAATATTAGTTTTAAGATGGTGTTAATATGAGATGGTAAGGATCGACCCAACACATATGAAAGTTTAAATCAAATTTGAATACAAGGTATTTTATAGTCTATAATAGTATTTTAATAACATTATTAATTACTTTATAAAAAATAACATTATTAACACTTTGGAGCATAAATTACACTAATATAATGCAGTTAAAGTTAATTGATTTAATATTTGTTGAAACAATATTAATTTTAGATAAGATTTTATTTAATTTTTGAAAACATTTGAATTTGAGGTCTTTTAATTTATTATGTAAATTTTTTGGAGGATTTTTTTGTTAAGCAACTTTTTTTAGGCCTAAATGGCTTTGACAACCTTACCTTTGGACCGACCCAGTAGTGAAGAATGTGTGTAGATGAGAGAAATTTTTACAGGGAATGTATTTTTTAGGAGCATTCAAATTTTTCGAGATAAAGGACCTATTTTGTATAATAAATTAGAAAAAAATTTAAAATGAAGAGATTTCATAAAGTTCGTTGTCAAAGTTAAATTTAGATAAAATGCTCTCTTTACTTTATAAAGTTTGTTGTCTCTATAATTTTTTCAAAATTAAATATTTGCCACTTTATGTTAAAAAAAATTCACATTAGTCTTTATAACTTTTCAAAATTTTGTAAGTTGGCACCTAAAATTTTGCAAGTTGGTCCTTATAAAATTTCAAAATAATCGTTCAATTTTTTTCAAAATTTAATTTTGACCAAAATTTTCATTTTCATTTTCACACAAAAATTGAAATTTATAAAAATGGCTCAATATTAAATGAATAATTCCTCTACTTTATAAAGTTTGTTGTCTCTATAATTTTTTCAAAATTAAATTTTTGACACTTTATGTTAAAAAAAATTCACATTAGTCTTTATAACTTTTCAAAATTTTGTAAGTTGGCACCTAAAATTTTGCAAGTTGGTCCTTATAAAATTTCAAAATAATCGTTCAATTTTTTTCAAAATTTAATTTTGACCAAAATTTTCATTTTCATTTTCACACAAAAATTGAAATTTATAAAAATGGCTCAATATTAAATGAATAATTCCTCTACCTAAACAACAAAAGTTATATATGAATAAATTCAATTAAAATATTTAAATTATTTAAAACTTTAATTTATATGATATTTTCAATTACTCCATCAAATCACATTTTAAGATGTTCTACTTATTTTTTTAAATTCTTTTCATCACTAGTGATCTGGTGCGGTTTCATCCACGAGCCACAAATATCTAAATGGAGTAGAGTTTGTACAAATGGTCGGATTATTTGGTCCATATTTTAGTTTAGGTGGGACTTGAAAAAATGGGTCGAGCTGATCATTGGTTCATGTAGCTCACTCATATTAGATAAATCGATTTCAATAAAGAAAATTTATTTTTTCATCTTCAATTTTTTTTTAAAAATTCTTAAATTTTATTCGGATTGATTAATCTAGAAGTGTATTTTATATGTCCGAATTAATCAATTCAAATATATATTTTGTATATTTAAAAATATTAGGTGTAAAAGAAAAACACTCTTCAATAAATTATAATGAAATAACAAAACAACTCATACTAAACTGATTTATTCTTGTTGATTAGGCCAGTCAGTCAAGTCAAGGGTTGGTTCATTTGACAACTATATTATTGGAAATGTTATTTTACAATTAAAACACTAATGATTATGCTACACCACTTATAGAGTAGTGCACCTTATTATACACATAGCTTATATCTTATTGGAGGAAGCATCATCATAATTGAAAAAGAGTGTGGGTCTCACAGCACCAAATTCAGAGCATCAAAACCCAAACATAGAAAGTTCTTTGGTTGTGGTTTCTTCCATTTGTTCCCATCCCATAGTAATAGCCACAACAAGTGTATGATTCAAAACAAGCCAACCGTTCTACTGGGCCAAGCCAAGGGACACAGCATATAAAAGGAAGTGGCAAATGTAATAATATGCCAATAAAACATAGATAAGGGCATCCGGAATAAAACACCACAACCCTCTCCTTTTTTCTAGGTCAATATCCTCCTTATAATTGGGTGAATCTATATAAAAACACACAATTCTCTTCACACTCGTCATTTGCAGTTATACTCTCTTTAGAATATAATACAATCAAAACAATGAATGAAATCATGTATTTAATATCAAATTAGGACTGAATACATTAATTTTCTATTTATTTTTTTAGTTAATATTTCATTTTAGAATGAAATAATATAAGACTACATCTTAACATTGCTATAATTAAAAAATTAAATTTTTTTGTTTAAATTTAATAGTCTATAGAAGTGTAATCTCACACTACAATTTTAATATACCAAATTTCAATATTTACATTTTTATTGTGAAATTAATAACTTTCACTTTTACGTACAAAAATTATTTTAGTCTTTAAAAGTAGATGACGTTATTATTTTGATTTCTAACTAAGTGAAAAAATTTAAATTAATTCTCGAAGCATCAAAATGTTTACCAATTTAGTTTACGATGTTATAGTATATTTTTTGACAATAAAATTATTTCTTTAACCGATTTTTACAATATTAAATTATATATTTTAAAAATTTATTTTGATTAGATGATTAATTTTAATTTTTGGTTAACTCGAAGATTGAGACAACATCCTAGATCTTCAAACCTAAAACAATAATTTACCTCAAATTTGAAAATGACGTAAAAGTAGAAGCAGCATTATTAAAAAACACAAATCAAAACGTTTCTATACTTTTCTGTACATATTTTATTTACTAAACTTTATCGAAATTCATAAAAGAAAGAAAAATTAACACAAAATTTTAATATAATTATTACGTGTAAATCTAATTCCATTATGTCCGAGACACATGTTGGATTGGTACTTTATAAGCTCATAATATAACACCTTTCAAGTAACATAACAGTGAATTAAAAGCAGCAGAAGACAAAAGACCAAACTTGTTCTGTATGTTCACCAAGTTCAATTTCTCCTATGGCTACCAAGTGCATGCATGTTTTTGATAGATTTTTGTGTTTTGTCACTTCTTGGAAGAAAAGTAACACACCAACTAGTAGAAGAAATTTCCAAAGAGATGTGGAGAAAGAAGAATTCCAATATACTAGTACTCAATGTCTCTCATCTTATTACAGTGTCTTTGTGGTTCGCTTAGCAATCATGGTTAGTTATATTTTTATTTGAGTGTTATAGTTTTTGTGGAGAGACATTCATTCATAAATTTATTACATAAAGGAAATGCTATTTGAACATCAATTTGCCACAGCAAAATTTGATAACTTAGTTCATACATGTGGTTAATGAAGTGTTAGATTTGATTAATAGATATATCAGGTATTGTAACTTAGTAACCATCTACTGAACTTTATTGATTAACCACAAATTTAAAAATGATTAACCTTGATTTGTAAGGGTTCAAATCTATATGTAGTTGGAATATCTAAAATAGTGGTTAATAATGTTCAAATTCGTGATTAATTAAGTTGATGCTTAATAATGTGTCTCGTTGAATTGTGTTAACCACATGTGTGATGAACTATGTTAATCCTTTAAAATATTGTCGAATTTTGTTGTCCCAAATTGATGTTGAAATTACGTTTGTATTTATTAATACTAAAAGAGAGCCATTGTTATTGAAGGATTAGAGTAGACCCTTTGTTGTGAAGATAAATAAAAACCCAATTTGTTGGATTAATAAGCCATTATTTTTCTCTATATAGGTTATGCTAGCTATCTTGATTGGTCTACTCACTTTCCTAACATGGCATTTCACAAAGATTTATACAACAAAGTCTCTAAATAGTTTGGCTTATGACCTGCGTTACGAACTTCTACAACGTCCGATTTTGAGGATGTGGAACATTTTGAACTCTACTGCTGAAATCACAAGTGCTCAAGTTAAGCTTTCTGAGTATGTTATCAGAAGCCACAGTAATCTAGCCAATCAAGCTGAACACGTTGAGGTTGGTTGTAATGTTATTTATTCATTGTACTCTTGCTATGCTATATATGTTGGAATTTAAATACCATTTACACTTAGGACATGTTTAGATTGACCTATTTGAGCTTACCTGCTGGCATATGAGACTGTCTGAGACAACTTATAAAAATAGCTTACAACATGTTCAACTTATTTTCATAAGCTCTTCATGATAGCTTATGAAAATGGCTTATAACTTATATAAAAACAATTTGACTATATTTTATCTCTGGTTATATAAATAGCTCATACATAACCACTTATATGCTAGTGGTTTGCTTATTTGTATTGTTTCATTTTTCAGAAGATGTATGAAGCCATGAGGGCTGTAACATGGGCACTTTTTGCTAGCCGAAAAGCTCTCGACTCAATAACTGTCAAATATAGCAACGGTTTTGTCCAGGCATTTCATAGAGACTTGAAGGATAATAACACATTTTACATTTACACTGATCTTGCATATAATGAAACCAATTCATTAACAGCACATAAAGTTTTGAATGATAAAGACATTCATGGAAACAAGTCTACGATTTGGTACCGAGAACAGCTTGATCCTGTCAGTGGCGAGAAGATAGGAAACGCAATGCAAATTGCACCAGAAGACTCAATAAGTATAGCTGGCCTATCCCAAGTACCTGACGGCGTAGCTTCGTGGCATGTTGCTGTGAGCAAGTTTACAGATTCGCCGTTACTTTCTGCAGCATTGCCAGTATGGGATTCTTCTAATAAGACCATTGTTGCAGTTGTTGGAGTTACAACTGCACTTTATAGTGTAGGACAGTTAATGATGGAACTAGTTGATAAACACAGTGGTCATATGTATTTGACCTCTCAAAAAGGCTATTTGCTTGCAACTTCCACAAATGACCCACTACTGACAAATTCAACAAAGCCACCGAAGCTTAAGATGGCCGTTGATTGCGATAACAAAGTGATAAGAGAAGGAGCTCGGTGGCTAGAGAAAACCTATGGGAACAATTCTCCTCCAAGTCATGAGGTTCGTGTAGAGAATGCCAGACTAGGCCACCAACAATATTACATTGACTCGTTCTTCCTAAACTTGAAGAGACTTCCTCTGGTACATTTTAAGACACTTTCATTTGATCTTATATTTAGTATTGACATTTAAAATTTTACAATGATGTATAGATAAGTAAGTCATAAATTTTACACACTGACAATAACTAATGGTCATGTCAGCTCTGTAACATTACACATCATTGAAATAACAGTCAATTTTAGATGAAACTAAACACATGGACTATTTTGGACTTTCTTTTCCTGGAGGACTATTTTGGGCCGCGCTATTTTTTGTCAGGGACTGATTTGTATACTTACTCTATAATTTATAAATTTTGATTGGCTTAACCTTTGTGCAGGTGGGTGTAATAATCATACCAAGAAAGCATATCATGGGTCAGGCTGATCAAAGAGCCTTCAAAACATTGGTTATTCTGATATCTGCTTCATTGTGTATTATTGCCATTGGATGTGTTTGCATTTTGATATTGACAAATGGAGTATCAAAGGAAATGAAGCTAAGAGCAGAACTAATCAGTCACCTCGAAGCAAGAAGGAAGGCAGAGGCATCAAGCAACTATAAAAGCCAATTTCTTGCAAATATGAGGTTGGTTTTTCTAGTTCTATGTTTCTATAGCGTAGAAGAACTTTAACAAATCGCTATGGTTATGCTCTTGTGTGTTCACAAGTGTTACTCTTCAATAGCATTTTCTTGAATGCATTACAGCCATGAACTGAGGACACCGATGGCAGCAGTAATCGGGTTACTTGACATTCTTATGTCTGACGATCACCTCACAAACGAACAATGTGCAACCATTACTCAAATAAGAAAATGCTCAACTGCATTGCTCCGTTTACTCAACAACATATTGGATCTAAGCAAGGTGATATATTATATAAGCTAAGGCTTTTTCTCAAATAAACTCTAGTCTCATGCTTATAGCAATTACTGAAATGAATACCATTGTGGCGAAACTGCACTCATTCCAAAAAGACTTCTCTAATATTTTATAGCACATAGGTGGAATCTGGAAAACTTGTCCTAGAAGATGCAGAATTTGACTTGGGAAGGGAACTTGAAGGGCTTGTAGATATGTTTTCTGTACAATGCATTAACCACAGTGTAGAAACTATTTTAGACCTTTCTGGTATGAATCTTAATTTGATTGCATAAGATCATAGGTGGTTATAAATCTCTACTACAAATTTCTGATCCATCTAGTTAATTTTCTGCAGACGATATGCCAAAGCTAGTTCGCGGAGATTCTGCTAGAGTAGTTCAAATTTTTGCGAATTTGATCAACAACTCAATCAAGTTTACTCTATGTAAGCCAAACTTTTTCTTTTAGCATATTTCTTGAAAAATTCAAAGATTTATCAAACGGTATCAACGAAGCACTTAAAATCTGATGGAAGACTAATCTTAACTCTTTCATATGGTTTACAGCTGGTCACATTATTCTGAGAGGATGGTGTGAAAACTCAAATTCTTATGATGATATTGAAAGTTTTACTCGGGAGCAGAAGAAATTGGGATGTTCGCAGAAGATCAGAACGAAACAACATGAAAACCATGCAAAGAAGAGTTCTAATAGTGATAACAAAATGATCCTTTGGTTTGAAGTTGATGACACAGGCTGTGGTATGATTCAAAATAACTAGTCTAGAAAAACTTCATTGAAAATGAAAACTACCCCTTTTGTGGTAAAAGAAAAACCAGTTTTAGGATAAATTATAATGATTTGCTTCCAATGTTTTTGACATTTTTATGGCTAACAAATATTATTTTTTTAAACTAAAAGTTCATATCAACCGTGCATATGTAGGTATTGATCCAAGTAAATGGGATTCTGTGTTTGAAAGCTTTGAGCAAGCTGATCCGTCAACTACTAGACTGTAAGTAATTTAGATATTTAACAAAAACTATACAAGTCTTTCATTGTAACTGATTTTTCAAATTAATGAAACCTTTATCCAATAGTTTAAAAAGCCTTTGGAATGTGGCTACAGAATTAAGGAGTTCTTAAACTCTTTTTTTTCATTTCAGGCATGGAGGCACTGGTCTTGGTCTTTGCATTGTCAGATCCCTGGTGAGTAAGACCATTAAAATATAAATAACACACATGTACTACATTTGTGCCTAACTATAAGCTCTATTTTGAAAATAATTGTCCGTAAATATAAACCTCATTTCAAGTTACTAGAAACATTTATTTATTTATTTTCTAAATATACCCTTAATTAATACTCCTAAGTAAAAAACCAAAATAAAACACATCTACATACAAAAAAGTATTTTAGGATATTTATACACCAAATGGACACATTGAATACACTATCTATAAATAGGGATTGAGTTAGTAATTAAATCATGTAAAAAGGTGAAGCTTATATCAGTTGCAATGTTTTTTATAAGCAATGTCTGTTGCATGTTAACATGAGCAAGAAAATCATGACCTTTATTTAGCATAGTAGGCTTTTCTTGTCAAGTTCCATAAACTTACTTACATTCGTCCTTTCTCTTCCTTAAATGATATGAATATGATAAGTTGTATATAATTTCATTTGATCTCCTTATTAGTACTCTTTGGTGACAGGTTAATAAGATGGGTGGAGAAATCAAGATTGTCAAAAAGGACGGTCCAGGAACACTAATGCGATTATACCTGTGTCTCAATGCACCCGTGGATGCCACAGAACAACATTGTCAAGTAGATTTTGCTAACAATGGCTTAGTGGTGAGTAGAATCAGTCACCTTGGCACCACTGCACTGAGTTGATTACAAAAGATAATAATAAAGCAGGAACTGAAATAAGAAGTGTCAATGCAGGTACTTCTTGCACTACATGGCAACATGAGTCGCATAATTACATCTAAGTGGTTACAGAAAAACGCAGTGGTCACTATCGAGGCATCTGAATGGAATGGATTAACACAAATTCTTAGAGAACTATTTAATGCAAGAACTTCAACTCATAACAATGACTTTGATTCACATTATGCATCTCATGAGGTCATGAAGTCTAAATTTCTGAGCATACAAGAGTTGACAAATCCAACATTTCTCATTGCTGTTGATATTGATCTACTTGACTTGAGCACTGATATATGGAAGGAACAACTTAACTTCCTTCACAAGTACTCCGCGAGAGCGAGATTCGTATGGTTACAAAATTACGACTCCGGTAATACCATAAAGACGGAGCTTCGCAAGAAAGGATATATACTAACAGTCAATAAACCTCTTTACAAAACAAAGATGATTCATATTTTGGAAGATGTCATAAAGGAAAGAAATTTTGGGCTACAAAAGAAAAATATGATTATTCCGAGAACTACAACGAAAGAGGGTGATTTGCATGAGAGTTTTGAGATTGATTATTCTCATTGTGATGCTGCAAGCTCAGATGGTTCTGACATATATGAAGATAAACAAAAAGAAGAAGTAGTTAGATTCCATCCATCATCACAATACCAGATAAATAACTGCTTCTTAGGATTAACTCATGAAAATAAGGAACATAATGATCCTAGGAAAGAAGTAACATTTTCGATAGGAGAAAAAGGCGAGGATTCTGGATGTGGTGAAACATCATGTAGGGTCAGTGGCTCAAGTAAAGCTGTGAATGGAAAGAAATCTCTTGAAGGTCTAAGGATATTGCTTGCAGAAGATACACCAGTAATTCAAAGGGTTGCTACCATAATGCTTGAAAAAATGGGAGCCATTGTCGTTGCTGTAGGTGATGGACAACAAGCAGTGGATGCTCTGAATAGTATGTTTGGTGTTGAAGATTGTAGAAAAGAGTCTCTCCTTAAAGAAAGAAACACAAGAACATCTCAAACTGAGATTCTATGTTTGCCTTCATATGATTTGATCCTAATGGATTGTCAGGTATGTGTGTACGACATGTAATGCTTTACTAGTATATTTAAACCATGTTTAGATAAACAACTTAATTAAGCGCTTTTGTCATATAAGTGCTTATATGTAAGTTATTTCTATAATAAAAGATATAATAAAGTCAAATTATTTTTATATAAATTATAAGCTATTTTCATAAGCTATCTAGCAGAACTTATAAAAATAAGTTTAAAACAACTTATGGTATGGATATGTCATAAGTTGTTTATATAAGTTCTCCAAAACAATCTCACAAATTCTTATACCAATTGATAAGGTCTAGTGTGGGTAAACAACTTAATTAAGAGTTTATAGCATAAGCCCTTATCATATAAGTGCTTATGTATAAGCTATGTTTATAACAAAATGTTAGGATATAAGATCCTAACACAAGATAAAATAAAGTCAAATTATTTTCATATAAGCTATCTTGGAGAGTTTATAGAAATAAGTTGAAATTAAATCATCGACATGTCATGAGTTGTTTCAATAAACTCTTTCAAGCAGTCTCACAAGTCACAAGTGTTTATGTCAATAGATAAACTAAAATAAATCTATCCAAACATGCCCTTAGTAGCTCATTATTGCTAATACAAGAAAACCAAGTGTAATTACTATTGAAACAATGCTAAAGAATGGAACCTCAATATGTTAAGTTTTACTACAAGAAGTAAATATCATGCTGTATATTTTTTTAGTTTGATCTTTCTGATTCCTTATTTGTGTTTGTGAAATAATGCAGATGCCAAAGATGGATGGGTATGAGGCAACAAAAGAAATAAGAAAATCAGAAGAGGGAACTGGTTTCCACATTCCAATTGTTGCACTTACAGCTCATGCAATGTCATGTGATGAAGCTAAATGTTTGGAAGTGGGTATGGATGCTTATTTAACTAAGCCAATTGACTTTAAACTTATGGAGTCTACCATTCTTTCACTCACAAAGAAGGAAACATTGACATCTGAAAAGTGAGGACATGATCATGCTAACAAAGAATTGGACCTAGATAGAGCCTAGAAAATATAAACATAAGAAAACATGTCTTAACGGATGAACATTGACACAAACATCGATACTGGACACAATACTAATATATAGATGCGGATAATAATTTGAAAAGATAGAAGTGATTGAATGTACTGCACATGTGTTGGTGTCAGACACAGACGTATGTTTGAACTGAACATGACTTCAATTTGAAGTTGCCGTACTTACTACATACATAAGTCTTAACACATGAATTCCAGCATTTTTCCTGAATTAACTCATTTGTACAACAAATGAATGAAGCTTGTTGTTGTCACAAATTAGGGTTTGATGCCCTTTTTGCTTTGATATTTCTCGGTATAAATAATCGTTACAACATTTATATCTAATAATTACAAATTAAGAGGATCAAATCAAATCCTGATTTGTCTAACTAATTTTAGGAAAGTTGATAAATATAATTATAAATTATTATTTATTTCCTGATTCACATCCCCCCTCAAATTGATGCGGCTGGTCAAGAAACATCAATTTGCTAACTAGAAACTGATGGCGCGGGCGAGGAAAAACTTTGGTAAGAATGTCTGCAACTTGAAACAGAGTATTGATGTGAGGGATGAATATAATCTGATTATCATAGGCCTCACGATATAGTGACAATCTACTTCAATATGTTTGGTGCGCTCATGAAAAATAGGATTTGCAACAATTTGTATAGCACTTGTATTGTCGGCATAGAGAGACGTCGGCTCTGTTTGAGGGAATCCAAGTTCAGCTAAAAGATCACGAAGCTAAATTATCTCAGAACAAGCAGTAGACATAGTACGATACTCTGATTCTGTAGAGGATTTAGAGACTCTTGTTTGTTTCTTACTTTTCCATGATATCAGTGAAGAACCGAGAAACATGCACCAACCGGTGACTGATCGCCGAGTGTCGGGATACCCTGCCCAATCAGCATCACTATAGGCAATCAATTTGGGAACTGTGCCAATGGGAAAGAAGAGACCTTGTTGAGAGGTACCTAGCAAATAGCGAATTATGCGACGAACTGCTGCCAAGTGAAGGTGGCGAGGAGAGTGCATGAACTGACTTACTTGTTGAACAGCAAATGATATGCCAGGGCGAGTAATTGTCAAATAATTAAGACTACCCACAAGTTGTCGATACAATAAGGGATCCGACAATAGATCACCCTCATCGCGGTGATATTTCACATTAACCTCAAGAGGAGTATCTACCGGATTAGCTGAGTGGACGCCCGCCATAGAAATAAGGTACGTCGCATACTTATGTTGATGAAGAAATATACCCTTTGAGGTAGAATGAACCTCAAGGCCAAGGAAATACTGCAAGTTTCCAAGATCTTTCATATGAAATGCAGTTTGCAATTGATGTTTAAGTTCTTGGATAGATGCCTGGTCAGATCCAGTAATAACCATATCATCAACATAAAGGAGGAGTAGAACAATGCCTGTAGATGTGCGATGAATAAATAAGAGGAGTCATGTTGACTCTGAATGAAGGAGAAACCAAGTAAAGTGGAACGAAATTTCTCATACCATGCTCTACGTGTTTGTTTCAAACCATATAAAGAGCGTTTGAGCTTGCACACACCATGAGATGAAGAAAATAGATCATGAGATCACCATGAAGAAATGCATTCTTCACATCCATTTGATAAAGAGTCCACCCATTAGAAGCAGCTATAGAGAGTACAGTGCGAAGAGTTGTCATTTTGGCTAGAGGAGTCATATAAATATCTTCAGTGAGATCACCGTGAAGAAATGCATTCTTCACATCCATTTGATAAAGAGTCCACCCATTAGAAGCAGCTATAGAGAGTACAGTGCGAACAGTTGTCATTTTGGCTACCGGTGCAAATGTCTCATCATAATCAATTCCATATTCCTGTTTGTTTCCTAAGGCAACCAATCGAGCCTTGTACCGATTCAAGGACCCATCAGAATTCAATTTAATAGAATACACCCATTTACAGTCTATGGGTTTGATATGAGGAGGACAAAAGACAATATCCCATGTGAAATTCTCTTGAAGAGCCTGAAGTTCCTCATTCATTGCTTTTATCCAGCGCACATCTTTAACAGCATGTGAGTAACAAGTAGGAATAGATATGCTAGAGAGAGATGCAGACAAAGAAGCATGTGAGGAATTATACCTGTCTGGTGAATATTTATCGGGTGCGCGAGACGCTCTGCTAGAACGTTGTGGTGCAACCGCAACAAGATCAGGTGGCGGATCAGGGTCGAGAAGGGGGGTTATAACCTGTTGTTTGTGTTTTCTAACATATACATTTCCTGGTTTAAAACGTTCTATAGATTGAGGCATAGTAGAAAAATTGGGAAGAATAGCAATATCATTCATGGCATGAGAAAGACAGTGAAACATAAATTGATTATCAAAAAATGTTACGTTCCTAGAAATGCGAAAGCGCTGGTTAGAAACATCATAACACACAAAACCCTTATGAGAGTTACTATACCCCATAAATGCGCATTGAGCAGATTGTGCTCCAAGTTTATGTCTTTCAAATGGAGGTAGGTGAACAAAACACACACATCCAAAAGTATGTATATCACTATAATCAGGCTGAATTTTAAAAAGACGAAAAAAAGGGGAGTCAAGATCAATAACTGTAGAAGGAAGACGATTAATCAGGAAGACAGCTGTGGAAAGAGCCTCCACCCAAAATCGAGATGGTACAGAAGCTTGAAGAAGAGGACCCATCAGAATTCAATTTAATAGAATACACCCGTTTACAGCCTATGGGTTTGATATGAGGAGGACAAGAGACAATATCCCATGTGAAATTCTCTTGAAGAGCCTGAAGTTCCTCATTCATTGCTTTTATCCAGCGCACATCTTTAACAGCCTGTGAGTAACAAGTAGGAATAGATATGCTAGAGAGAGATGCAGACAAAGAAGCATGTGAGGAATTATACCTGTCTGGTGAATATCTATCGGGTGCACGAGACGCTCTGCTAGAACGTCGTGGTGCAACCGCAACAGGATCAGGTGGCGGATCAGGGTCGAGAAGGGGGGTTATAACCTGTTGTTTGTGTTTTCTAACATATACATTTCCTGGTTTAAAACGTTCTATAGATTGAGGCATAGTAGAAAAATTGGGAAGAATAGCAATATCATTCATGGCATGAGAAAGACAGTGAAACATAAATTGATTATCAAAAAATGTTACGTTCCTAGAAATGCGAAAGCGCTGGTTAGAAACATCATAACACACAAAACCCTTATGAGAGTTACTATACCCCATAAATGCGCATTGAGCAGATTGCGCTCCAAGTTTATGTCTTTCAAATGGAGGTAGGTGAACAAAACACACACATCCAAAAGTATGTAAATCACTATAATCAGGCTGAATTTTAAAAAGACGAAAAAAAGGGGAGTCAAGATCAATAACTGTAGAAGGAAGACGATTAATCAGGAAGACAGCTGTGGAAAGAGCCTCCACCCAAAATCGAGATGGTACAGAAGCTTGAAGAAGTAAGGTGCGCGTTACATCAAGCAAATGACGATTCTTACGTTCTGCCATTCCATTTTGTTGGGGGGTATTTGGACATGATCGTTGAGACAAAATACCTTTTTGCTGAAGATACTCCTGAAACTCATGAGACATATACTCACCACCAGAGTCAGAGCGAAAAATTTTAACACTTGTTTGAAATTGAGTTTCAACATATGTTAGAAATTTCTTAAACATAGAAAACACTTCAGATTTGAACCGAAGAAAATATATCCAAGTAAAACGACTGTAATCATCAATAAATGTGACAAAATATTTATAGTGAGCATGAGAAGTTACAGGAGACAGTCCCCATACATCACTATGAATCATCTCAAAACACGTGGAAGCACGATGAGCACTAGACGGAAAAGGAAGTGTTTTACTTTTAGCCAATTTGCAAACAGAACATGGCACAGAGGCATTAGAAACAACATTTTTATTTCCCAATAAACCAGTTTTAACTAAATGAGACAAAACAGTAGAGTTTGGATGACCCAATTTTCTATGCCAATCCTCATAAGAATTCAAAACACTATTACAAGCAAGAGATAAATGATTGAAAATAAATTGAAGTGGAAACAATCTTCCCACTTTAGGCCCCTTCGCGATCACCTTCCCCGACACCTGCTCCTGCACAAGACAACCATCACGAGAAAAATTAACATTACAATTGTTGTCCACCAATTGTCCAACAGACAATAAATTGGAAGCAAGTCCAGGTGATACAAGCACATCCCGAAAATCAGAGTTGATATCACCAACATTAGTGATAGAAATAGTATTACCATCAGCAATTTGAATTTTCTGATTACCATGATAAGAATGTAAATTGTGCAAGAATTTAGAAGAACCCGTCATGTGATTGGATGCACCAGAATCAAGAAACCATGGATTCGAAACATTAGAAGACTTACCCTGAATTCCCAAGGCTGAAAGAGCATAAAGTACCATTTGTTGAATCATTTTGGGCTGTAGAGCACCACCATTAGAGGCACTAGGAATGGAAGGACCAATTGCAGAGCTCTTAGTGGCATGGAATGCCTGCACAGAATGTTGTGTTGGTCGTGGAGGGCGCGTGGGACAATCAGAGATAATATGACCTTGTTTCTTGCAATAATTACAAAATTTCATATTATAACTACGAGCGACATGTCCAAACTGTTTACACGAGAAACATTGGACTTGTCGCATATCACGACCTTTACCTCGGCTTTGAGCAGCATATGCAACAGGTTCAAAAGTGACAACATCATGAGACATGGTTCCTTGATTAAAGAGACGTTGTTCCTCTCGGAGAAGTTCACCAACACGTGTATCCAAAGAAGGAACAGGATTTCTGTTCAGCAAAGCACCTCTAACAACCTCAAATTCTGGACGAAGTTTCATGAGAAACTGATCCCGCTTGCTAGTGTCATACACAGCTTGGACATCCGCGAGAGAAGTCTTGGGAACCGCAGCAAATAGAATAGCAGAGTGTTCTGTCCATAAATTCAAAAATTCAGAATAATATTCTTGAATTGACAAATTACCTTGTTTGTAGTTGGCTAACTCTAGCTCCAAATGAAAACGTTTGGCCGTATTGTCTTGGTTGTAGATACGCTTCAAATAGTTCCACATTTCTTGAGCAGTTGAAAAAGAGCGCAAATTATTGATCATATGAGGATCAATAGTATTGAGAATCCAAGAAATAATCTGAGCATCTTTGATTTCCCATGCATCTAAGGCAGTTTTCTCTATCGGTGCTTTCGAAACCCCATCAAGGTGACTCCATAATCCTTTTCCTTTAACATACATTTTGAATTGAAATTCCCAAGCAGCGTAATTCTTGCCAGTAAAACGGACACAAAAGTTGTCTCTTTCTTTTTCAGAAGCCATGAGTTTGCATGTGCACAAAAAAATATATATTTGTAGACTTTTTTTTTTTTTGTTAATGTGCAGAAAAAAAAAATCACAGCCTTAGGCAAGCAAAAAGAAAGGTGGAATTAAATCAGGAGTAAGCAAAAAGAAAGCCGTAAGCCAAAAAGAATTACCCAAGGCACGAGAACGACTACAACCACAAAGAATGACGATCAAGGAAGTTAGCAACAGCCGCGATAAGCAATAACAGCAAGAATGACGATCAACAAACCAGAATGACGATCCAACAGCAGCGAGAAACAATCCAGAAGCACAATCTCAACACCGAAAAATTGTGAAAGACAATAACGAATCGCGAAGATGAAACCAAGAGTCGACAGGCAGCTATGGTTGAGAGTTCGCAACGTATTCGCGAAACAAGCAAGGACCAAGAACGGAAGGAACGATTTCAAGAGCGACTCAGTGAGTGTCGCTAAATAAAGCCAAGATTAACTAAGAACTCACAGGTTTGATCGAACCTGCTGATACCATGTCACAAATTAGGGTTTGATGCCCTTTTTGCTTTGATATTTCTCGATATAAATAATCGTTACAACATTTATATCTAATAATTACAAATTAAAAGGATCAAATCAAATCCTGATTTGTCTAACTAATTTTAAGAAAGCTGATAAATATAATTATAAATTATTATTTATTTTTTGATTCACAGTTGTGTTGTAGTTTGTTTCTAACATTGTTATTTATAGAAGGCTTAGTCCTATTATTTGTATTGTTTTGTTTTTAACCATTTCTCTGTAGTCTTATTTTATTAATGTTTTACTCTACCTAACAAATTGCTTCTGTATACTTTGTTCCTTGTATAAAAATGATGAAAAATATTACATTTGATTTCTTTTTCTTTTAAATGATTCATGTGATTTCGTTTGACCATGTAAGTGTATATCAGCTGGAATTGAGGAATCAAATGAATGAAAAGTTGAGAGAGAACATTATTTTAATAATTGTGTTAGAGTATAGATTATCTGTCACAGCAGAGATGTCCCAATATTTTAGAATATATTAACATTTGGTCCCAATTTTCATTTGAGCTTCAATTTAATGATTTGACAATAACATAAGTGATTGTGTAGAAAATTTGCACGATGATATAGAAAATCATGGTGACATGACATTTTAATTTAATTTTAAATTACTTAATATCACTTTAATAATTTCATAAAATAAAATAAAAATAAAAATTTCTTTTCTTGGCTTTAAAAATTAATTAACTTTTAAAAAATGACTTTTCTTTAATTTTAATTTTTGGAAAGAAATATTTCAATTTATTGTTTAAATTTATTTTATTTACTTTAAACTTCTATCATAATATTTTTTAATTTGCTTTTTCTAATTAAAATTATTTATTTTTATTTTCTAAAATTATTAAAGTGGTACTCATGAAATATAAGTAAAAATAACATTTGAAAAGTTATGGATTTGATTAAAAGTTAAGACCACAAACATAAATTTTTCAAATATCATTTTTTATATATATTGTGTTCTAGAGTAGTATTAAGTAATTTAAAATTCAATTAAAATTCCAAATAAATATATTTTCAGCAGTTTGTAATGCAATTAAAAAAAATCCAAAAAATATTAACAAAATAAAATTGCATTTATCTATAAAATATTTAGAACACGTTATTTGTTTTGGCATATCTACTCGTTTGATATATTTTATTTTATTTTTTCTAAGTATTTTTATTATTTTTTATTTATTAAATTAAAAAATATTATTTTGTTAAATTCAAAAGAAAAATTAAATCCCATAATATATGATCTCTTACTGAACAAAAAAAATATTTGTTTGGTATATATTTTTTAATATATAGTATAATGGTTAAATTTTAAAAAATAATTATATATAAATAAAAATCCCATAAAATTAACTTAAGGATTTTAGTTTTTTATATTTTTTCTTTTTTTCTAGAATTATATCTTTTTTCCTCTTTAAAAAAATATTTTGGAGGAATTAAAAGAAGAGGTGTAGAAGAAAAAGGTGGTATAAAAAACAATTCCAGTAAAATTGGTAAGTGTCCATGAAAGAAGGCCTTATCGGCCCAACATAATTGAGCTGCTTGTTGCCCAAGCAGCATCAGTCAACAACAACAGAGTTACTTCTCTACCGAAAAAAAGAGAAAGCTTCATTTCATAGGTTTGTTTGAATCGGAAAGTAGAAAAAGAAGCACAACAAAAATATCAATATGGCGAGGTACGATAGAGCTATCACAGTTTTTTCTCCCGATGGTCATCTTTTCCAAGTCGAGTACGCCCTCGAAGCCGTTCGTAAAGGTAACGCTGCCGTTGGTGTACGTGGTACCGATAATGTCGTTCTCGGCGTCGAGAAGAAATCCACCGCCAAACTCCAGGACACTAGGTTTCGCACTTTTTTTCAATTTTATTTTATATAAAAATGCTCATTAACATTATTGTTCCTTTCCCTTCGATTAGGTTCAATTTTGGGATCCTAGGGTTTAAAGCATGATCCTTACTTTATGTCGTTTCTATGCTCTGCAGTGAACACATTTTCATCAGAGCATTTTGTATATTGAAGTAATTGAACATTTAATTTGAGACTGCTATGCTTCTGTTGTAAGACTTGGATCCTGATGTGATAAGTATTGTAGTTGTGTGATTTATTATGTGAATGAATAATGATCAGTTGCTCAAGTGGCAGCAATGTTTTTCCCAATTTACTGCAAACTCTTCTTTTTTTTTTTTGATGATAGTATAACATGTTGTTTGGGTTTTTTTACCGTAATTTTGCTTTTGTTTTGCAGATCAGTAAGGAAGATTGTTAATCTGGATGATCACATTGCCCTTGCTTGTGCTGGACTAAAAGCCGATGCCCGTGTCCTTATTAACCGGGCACGAGTTGAATGTCAAAGTCACAGGCTTACTGTTGAGGATCCTGTCACTGTCGAGTATATAACCCGTTACATTGCAGGTCTTCAGCAGAAGTACACACAAAGTGGCGGTGTTCGACCCTTTGGCCTATCAACCTTGATTGTTGGATTTGATCCATACACTGGGTCACCATCCCTGTACCAAACAGACCCTTCTGGTACCTTTTCAGCTTGGAAAGCTAATGCAACTGGAAGAAACTCAAATTCAATCCGTGAGTTTCTAGAGAAAAACTTTAAAGAAACTTCTGGTCAAGAAACTGTCAAATTGGCAATCCGGGCATTGCTTGAAGTAAGTTCATTTATTCTTTAGTGTTTGTAAAAGAAAGAATACCTGACTTTATCATTTATTTAGGTTCTTTGCTGCAACTTGTGTAAGGTCTTTTTTTCTTGCTTAAGATATAGGTGCTGTCATTCTCTGCGCTTTGCATGTGTCTTTTTCTATCTTTTAATGCTGTCAATGACCTGGGACTTTGGAAGAACTTTTAGGCTCCGTTTGAGAGTTTAGGACGGGAGGGGTGGGCCTTGGAATAAAGGAACAAGGAAAGGAAAATTGAAGGAAGGATTGTCGCCCAGAGGGGAACACAAAAACTGTGTTGGATGAGGGTTTTGGAGGGCTTACATAATTTCTTCAAATGGTTTTCATCTCTTTATAATAATCTCAAAAGTAAAAAATATATTAATCATATGCACAGCCTTCTCATTCTCTACAAAAACACCATCTTAAATAAGGTGAAAGATTTCCCTCTTTTTTTCTATCCTCCCCTCTTCCCAAAGCCCTCCCCTCCCTCCAAACTCCCAAACAGAGCCTGAAGATTTCAGTTCTTTATGTTAGTACTTTACGAATTAATGCTTTTGAGGAAACCTTAAAAGAATCATTTGACTGCAAATTTGGAGGAAGTTTAGGATACATTACCTGTGTTAGACATATACTCATATGCTTAAGGTGGGTTTGACTTTTCCACTAGTTTAGATGAGTCATAATATTAGCCTCATGTGCATATAAGGTAAGGCTACCAACAATTGACCACAATGGGTGTGACCATTCTCTAAATCCTGCTACGGCAGGGGCTTTTGTAGCTCTAAGTTGCCCTTTTTTCATACATTTGAGATCTCACCACTTTCTGATTCATGATCAAGTGATCAACACAGTTTCTTTGTCGATATTAAAATAAAAATTAGTCAATATAGTAAACTTGTTATATATAATACAGACATAGCTTTTTCTTTTGTAGAATATTTATTATTGAATAAGATTAAAACACATGCATTATTTGTGTTCACAAGTGTTCTCAATCGTGGATCACAGAAAATAGTGGTTTGTTAAAATTCCTCTATGCAATAGGGCTATAGCGCTTTTGACAACATTTTGTAATAAATAGTGTATCCTTTAATGAGAAATACTTATATCGGCACTACGTTTAGACACAAATTGTTAGGCGCACACACATAAATAAATTAAATTAAAAGAAAAAAGAATTAAATGATGTGATTAAATTGTTTCTCTTTTAATTTTTATCATTTATGTATGTGTGCCCAAATACTTTCATTTGTGACTGTGTCCATGTAAGACTTGCTCTTGTGGAACAATAATGATTTGTTCGAACTCTCTTATGCTGTAGCGACTATTAATTTAACAACACTGGTTCACATGAACATGTATTTAATCTATGATTCATTAATGCCAAAACTTTCAATTACATTTTATGATATTCCTTGCTGATGGTGTATTGCTTGACAGTCAAATATTATAATGGATGCAGTAATTGTGTAATCCTGTTGAATAATTATTGTACTATTATGCACTAGTAATAATTTATACATATGGAACTGGATCTGATATCTTAACATTTGGCTTTTCCTTGTCGGCATATGTAATTAGGTTGTTGAGAGTGGAGGCAAGAACATTGAAGTTGCTGTGATGACCAAGGAGAATGGTCTTCGTCAATTAGAGGAAGCTGAAATTGATGCCATTGTTGCTGAGATTGAAGCAGAGAAAGCAGCTGCTGAGGCTGCAAAGAAAGCTCCTCCTAAGGATACATGAGTTTATGTTTCTTTTCTTTTGTATTACACAAGCATGGTTCTTGTTAGATGTTGGCTCTACTTATTGAAAGCTAAAATTGATGCCATAGGATCTGAGATTGAACAAAGAAAAGAGCTGCCGAGGCTACACAGGACATTCTGAGACATGATTTTCTGTTATATTTGTTTAGCTTGTGAATTGTCTATGCTGTGTGTTGGCCTAACTTTAAAATGACTTTTTTATTGTGTTTAGGTCATTTCATGTAGTCTTTTTCAATTTAATTGCATGTCATTATTAGTCGAGTTGCAAATGGAGTCTGAAAGGTGCATCCAAAATATATTTTGCATGCAATTATTAGTCCATTGTTACACGAGGTAAGCAATAAAAGTGTCATAGTATATATGTCTTGAGAATAGAGCTCATAAAAATTTATATTGTGATTTATTATATTTGAAAAAAAAAGGCAAAATTGTTCTCACGATCTTTTAAATTATTTTATTGTAACAAATTAGTTTTTATGTTTTTTTTTCCTTTCATGTAGGTCCTCCTTTAACTTTGACACCACATTGACCTTTCGTTGTGTTCTTTAACAAATGCTTGTGGTAATGTTGAATATGGAAGTGAAGTCGAATGTGGCCGTTGGAATTATAATGTTAGATTGTACAGTAGAAGAAGAAAAAAACATCTTTCACAAATTATGATTCTTAAAAAAACCAGAAAGCTCAATTTGAAATCTCGGAAATATAGTTGAATGACTGGCATATTTCATCTCAATGCTGTTATTTTTAATGTCTGTTAATTGTTGTTGGTGTTGTGTTGCCAGAAATGGATTTCGAGCTATCATAAGTGATCTCAACCATTGAAAAACATTAAATGTCTAATCATGAAATATCATAAGTGATCTCAACAATTGAAAAACATTAAATGTCTAATCATGAAATTTGGTTTTAACTATCAATCATTTGATCTCTCTCCTTTTTTATCAAAACATTTGATCTCTTTTTAATCATGAAATTTGATTTATCTATTTGATCTCTTTTTAATGGCTTAGATTTATTTGACCTTATGAATTTAGAATTTTATTACCGTAGAGAATTTGCGTCATGTGTTATCCTAACTCTTTCCAAATTGCCATTCATCATCATTTAGTTGTTCTTAAACAGCAACGACACATCGGAAAAAAGCATGCACTGTGAATAGTGGGGATTGATCGGAATCTTTGACGAAGTAATGTCCGGTGATTGAGGGTAAATACAAAACTCTTACGCTAAAATTAGTATATTGATTGAGTTAGGTGAAATATTGAAAATTAAGCATACTTTTTAATAAGTAGTAATGTAGTAATTGGGACTATTATTGGACTTATGTCAGCCCAAAAGTCTATTTCGAAACACGTTTCTTAATCCTACTGCTGCATTACATCCCAAAAGATCAGAGTCGTGCTAACAAATCATAATTACCGTATACTCCTATCCTACGTTTTATATGAAGTATTTTTTTTACTCTATTAATTTTATTTTGGATTTCGAAATACTTAAAAATAAAAAAAATTCCGGAACTTATGTTTTAAAAAAATTGAATTATGTATACTGAAATTTTTTTTAAAATTTTTTTGGTACACAAGTGTGTTTTAGTAGGATTTAAATTTTAAATTGTGTATCGAAATTTTTTTTTTAAATTCTCTAATGCACAAATATATTTTTTGTATACTGAAAAATACAAATGCATTTTCGAAAATTACAATTTTGTATGTCGAAAAATCTAAAAAAAATTCTGATACAAAATTCAAATTTTTTAAAAAAATATATATTCTTGAAATTTTTCGGAACTTAAATTAACTTAGTGAGATATAAGTAAATTATTATTATTATTATTATTTAAAAATATTAAAATTAATAATTTATATAAAATGTAAAGATAAGAATCCTATTACAATACACTTGTGTATCAAAAAATTAAAAAAAATTAAAAAAAATTAAAAAAAATAAAAGGGTAAAACTTTCTGATTGTTTCGGACATTTAGTAGATATTGTGATTGGAATGGAATATTGAGCCCCCAACCGTGTTTGAACGTCAACTTCTAATTAGTGTATGTGTAAGGTTCTCACAATAAATAAACTTATATTAATGACTTTTACATTATTTTTAGATTCCACTTTCTTTTTATATATTAATTTTATAACTTTAAATTATAAATTTAAAAACTTTTTTTTTGTTAGACTTTTATTTGAATTCGTCAAATTTTTATTATGTTTAATTTTTTTTTATATGTCAGACGCTTAATCATCAAAACATAATACTTATGTAATAAATATTAAACAAAAATAGTAGACAAACTCAAACAAAAAAATTGGCAAAAATGATTATATTGTCTCAAAGTTATTTATGAACTTAAGAGATTATAATTAAGAGATTATAATAAAAAAATAAAAAACTTAAATAAAAATAATTTTTAGCGTAATATAAAAGTGGAAATAAGCCAAGTCAACTAACATGAATCTAAAAAAAAATTCCTGACTTTTGGTTGATGGGGCAGTTATTTTTTATTTGTAGTCATATTTTTTAAATTGTTGTACAATTAATTTTCAACATTTTGAAAATCATGTATCTATATGTGTGTGTGAGAGAAAGCAACAATTATTTAATTATTAATCTCCTATAAAATTGGACAGTGATTCTTCACAAAATTTATTAAAAGAAACTATGTTCCATAATTGTGGTTGTCACTCATAAAATAAAATAAAATAAAAATAATGTAAATACACTATTAGATACATAATATATCTTTTTGTTTCTACCAATATTTTCTAAAAAATTGTTAATTTAGTAGGGACAACACTTAACTTTTAATAGAAAAATATAAAATTATACAATGATTACTAAACAACAAATTAAGCTAATGGGAGAAAGTGATCCAATAAATTTTACTTGCATCTGTTCAAGCTACGGTTTAGTCTACATAGATCAAAGAATTTAAACAAAAGTTAAAATAATTTTTTTTTTAAAGTTTATTTAACTAACAAAAACTAGACCACAAGCCACAAAAAAATCTTATAGACGTACTAAACCAACCTACTTATATTAGAATAATATTTATTATTATTATTATTATTATTATTATTATTATTATTATTATTATTATTATTATTATTATTATATATTAGAATTTAAACTTTATGCTAAATTATAAGTTTATTAACATTTTAGTCTATTTTAAACTAAGACTTATTTAAATTATGATATGATATGATATAAAATCAAATTCATTAAAATATAGTGTTAAATCTAAAAAATATATATTTACAAATAAAATTATTTAGCATAAAATCAAATTCATTAGTCTATGGCTCATTATTTATTTAAATGTTATTATAAAATAAAATTATGAATAAGTTTACATATCATACTAGACTTTTAGAAAAGTGAGATTCAAATTTTAAAAATACATGATAGACTAGATGTCAAATTTTAAAAATACATGATAGACTAGATGTCAAATTTAGACTTTAAATTTTGTTGACATACAAAATCTTAAAAAGTTTACCTCGATATAACTTATTACAATCCTAACATATAAATTGATATTGAAAAAATAGTGAATATACAAATTGGTCTCTGAAATTGTAAAAGTCGATCAAATTAGTTCCGTAATTTTGTGAGTTTCCAAATACATTTTAAAATTGAAAAAAATACCAATCAAAATAATATATATGTAAACTTTTTTCTTAGAGATTTTGATATGACACTATAATCGAATAAAACGTTGATTCTACATTAATGTTATAGACAAATTTATTGATAAAATTGTGTTATCTTATAAATAAATGGCTAAATTATATTTGTAGTCTCTTAACTTAATTTCAGGTAACGTTTTAGTCATTTTTTTTGAGTTGGTCATTTGTTTTAATTTTAAGTGACAATTTGATATTTTATGTTTTAAAATTTTAACAATGTTATCCTTTTTTATACAAAAAATCATCAAAATTTTCAACCAAAACCTATAAAATTAATAACCATCTTCAATATAATGCAAATTTTATCAAATTCATAACTCAAATATTCAAATACACTCATATTTTCATTCTTAAAATGAAAATATGAGTTTATTTCAAAATTTAAGTTATTAATTTGATTAAATTTGTATTTATTGAAGATGATAATGAATTTTATGGGTTTTGTTTGAAAAATTTAATGATTTTTTTGAATTTTTATAAAAAAGGACAACATTATTGACATTTTAAAACATAAAATATCAAATTATAACTTAAAATTAAAATAAATGACCAACTCGAGAATAAAAAGATATAAAACACTAAAATGTTACTTGAAATTAAGTTAAGGGATTGTTGTGTAATTTAAATAAATAAATTTATTATTAATTATACATAAATTAATTATGAATAAAATATTTTATAATTTTAGAGATTGTGGTGAGGTTGAATGATTAATTCGAAAGGAGGTGAAAAAAAAATAAAAATTGAAGATAAAAATGTATGTAGCCAAAATAAAAGTTCAGTTGGTTCGGCGTTGGTCAAAATTCACAATCGAGAGCTTCCAGTAGAAGCATCAGAACGAGAAACGGGAAGAAGATCAAATCAATTCAGCGGTGGTTTGTAATCATGAAAGAAGATGAAGAGGTCATTTCCTTTCAAACCCCCAATTTCCAATTTCCAATTTCCATCTTTTTTTTACCAAAATATGTTCATTCATTTTCCTGCCTCAATTCCATCTTTGTTACTTTTCTGATTGTTGAAATCGTAATGCTTTAATCAGTTGCGATTCATTTGATTTATCTCAAGATTCAAGGTCCTGATAGGTATCATTCACAATTCTTGTTATTATTTTTTGCATCGGTCAAATCCTATTTATTAACTAGAAAACTTAGAATATCCAAGTGAATCAAAAAACAGCATCTTATGGCCATGAATTTGATTCTGAAGAACTCAGAGCCTTACTTAGGGTTCTCACATGCCCTCCTAACCTTTGTTCCAATCCTAACTGTAAGAGATATGGGTCAGACTTTACTTACCTCCCGATAGAATTTCGGATTATCAATGTCTCATTCCCTTGGAAATTGGAGGGTTAAGACAACAAAATAAGCCTTAGCCTTAGAATACTGAAACTTCCTTAGAGGGACAGTCCAAGTTCAAACTAGTGAAGCACTAGGTTTAGGCCTTTGAAACTTGGAAATATTTTCATCAGGAAGTGGCACTAAGGTCTCTGAAATCTGAATCGATTTTCTTGACTAGTGTGAGACCTTATGATCGCGTGAATATATTACTAAGGCCTTAATTTCACATTTTCCACCTTAGGCCTCAACTTATGTTGGGCCGGCCGCCCTGCTCCCTCTCCCTTATTCTTTTATTTACAGGAAACTTCCTCTCTGGCACTCATTGTTTTGACTGTTTTTTTTTATATATAAAGATATATGTTGGTGACTGACGAGACAGTCAATTTGTGTAGCCAATAACTGAGGATATGCGATCGATGGCTCCTTATTTGATTTTGGATTTTTATTGAGTTCATTGTTGTTTGTTTCTCATGCAAATCTATCTTTGGTTTAAAATGAGGAACAACTTAAAAATAAATCAAAGGTTTCTGTGGTTTTGAGTGAACAGTAAGTGTTATTGATTACTGTCTGTGGGGTTATTTATATTCTCTCCAAATCATTTATGTGAAAAAACTGAGTTTGGTTTCAGCTAGAAATGAAAAAGGAAGCTGCTGCTGACACGTTGTACCATTATTCAAAATTTGTGATTGCAAGGATTGGAAGTAGGACTCGAATGTGTGATTTGAGGTTACATTTGATGAAGGTATGAGACAAAATTCTGTTATTTTCTTATTAGCAACAGCGCCACTTTTTCTTTTTGTTGTCATATGAGGTTTCTATATAGAAGATAAAGGGATTATCTTGAAAACTAGGTTGTTCATATTCTAATTGATCCATGCTCCCTAACCTGTCTTATTTATTATAATCATTTTCAGGAGATTTCGGGTATGCCAACTTCTCTAAATAGGGAAACCCCACACACTGCAGCATCTCCTGAGGCAATGGGTGAGTCATCAAGCTCAGGAACAGCAAGACTAGATAAAGCAGACAGTTTTCGGGCACTATAGGGGATACTTGATAGAGGATGGTGACCATGTTTTTTGTTTGGGATTGTGGCATAGTTTCTCGTTGTTGCTAGATAGCAGCTTCGTAATAATGGTACAAAAGCAGGCACAAAATGGGCAGAATTATGTTTCTAATTACCATCTATGCGATGTCTCATATAAATTATATACCACTGAAGTTCTTATATCATGTTTGATGTTAGGGTTTATAAGGCTTGTTTGCTGTAGTTAAAGTTTGTTGTAGGATTAGTTTGGTTCCCCTAATGCATGTGTTTGATTCAATTCAAGGTGAAGTTATTGAAATTTCAGTTGTGTTTTTTATGTAGGATTTTGGAAATTCCAATTCAGATTGTGTGGCTCACATGATGAATCACTTTATTTTATTTTTAGGTTTTCTTAAGGAGAGTGTATTCTCTCTCTCTTTTATGTGGTTTTTTACTTCTAATTTTACCCTTTATTTAAACTATTTTTTAAAAATATTTTTTTCATTCTTTATCCAATCAAATAATTGAAGTTTCTATACTCATAGATGATATATTTTCTTCAAATTTTACGATTAATAGTTTCAACGATTTTATTTACACTTGTATTGTTCTTTGCCCAATCAAAAAAGGGAAAGAAAAACAAATAGATGTACCGGTTAGTGCCGTCTCAATGATAGTTGTTATGATAAAAATAAATTTACTATTACTCTAATAATATTTTAGCAATTATTATACCATTGAAGCATTATAATTTCTATTTTTTATGAATTGATATAATTCAATTTTTTTAATATAATAATCTTGTCTGGTTTAAAACTTAAGAGTTCAATAAGAATATATAAAGATTTAATTTCTTGTCAAAAAGAAAATTTAAAGATTTAATTTATATACTCTATTGAATGTGAATATTTTTAATTATAATGGGTTGGTATGATATAATTATTATGATATATTTTTAATAAATATTTTGTCGATCAATTATAATGGGTTTGTATGAGATAATTAGATATTTTTTTCTTATAACAAGTGCAAATAAAAAAAATACTGCATTTTAGTTTTTTAAATGAAGAGTTTTTATTTTGAAATATTCTTAATTTTGAGAGAAAACGTTTGGTTTTTTTTTTGTGAGAATTTAATTTTGGACCAAATCGTAAAAGAAAGCCCATTATTGGCAAACATGGTAATATAATTAACCCAAACCAATGGTATCTCCAACGGCTCAATATTTCTAACGGCTAGTTTTCGTAAATTTAAAAACCCGATTCTTTGTTCTAAATCTCATTCTTCATCCTCTTATTACATTCTTCACAAACACTATCCATTTTGTTCCCCGCAGGAAAGTCTATTCGAAAAACTTGCAATCTTTTAATTTTCAACAATGTTGCAAGAAATGTGGAATGCTCCTCCAGGTTTCAGACCATCAAAATCAGCACCTTCTTCACCTGCAAAACCTCTTGGCGTTCCTCGAACTCGATCTGTTGGTGAATCTTTTCACATCACCCATAAGGTCCCTGTTGGTGATTCTCCTTATGTCAGAGCCAAAAACGTTCAGGTATTCATTTTCACCTTCTGGGCTACCTTGTTTTTTTCAAAGTTGTTATTTTTAATTTCAACTAAATGGGTCATTTTTATAATGTTCAGTTGGTTGATAAGGATCCTGAGAGAGCGATTCCCTTGTTTTGGGCAGCGATAAACGCGGGAGATAGAGTGGATAGTGCTTTGAAAGATATGGCTATTGTTATGAAGCAACAAAATAGGGCTGAAGAAGCTATTGAAGCAATTAAATCGCTTAGAACTAGATGTTCAGATCAAGCACAAGAATCTCTTGATAATATCCTATTGGATCTTTATAAGGTTAGTTAATTCACTCAATTACCAATTAATTTTTATTTGCATTAGTAATAATGATACTGATTCTAGTTTTTATTTGTTTTTTGAACAGAGATGTGGTAGACTTGATGACCAAATTGCTCTATTGAGACATAAGCTTTATTTAATTCAACAAGGGTTGGCTTTCAATGGTAAGCGCACAAAGACTGCTAGATCTCAAGGGAAGAAGTTTCAAGTCTCAGTGGAACAAGAAGCCACTAGATTATTGGTAAGAAAACCAACACATATGCTCTTCAAATTTACTTTTAGTCCTAAAATTTTGTTTTTAGTCTCTGTATCCTTTGTTCTGTCCCAAAAAATTACACAGCATACTCTTAGTTTTTAGTTTTTTCTTAAGAAATTGTTGGATATAGAGACTAAAAATATATTTATCCTTAATTTTGTTACACTTTGATTTTCACTTTGGGCTTCGGCATCGAACTGATACTTAAACTGTTTGATAAATGAAGGGAAACTTAGGATGGGCTTTAATGCAACAGAATAACTACATCGAAGCTGAAGAAGCCTATCGCCGCGCGCTTTCACTAGCACCAGACAACAACAAGATGTGCAATTTAGGCATATGTTTGATGAAACAAGGAAGAATTTCTGAGGCAAAAGAGACCCTCCATAGGGTAAAACCTGCTGTGACAGATGGACCAAGAGGCTCAGATTCTCATCTGAAAGCCTATGAAAGAGCACAACAAATGCTCAAAGACCTTGAACATGAAATGATGAACAAAGGAGGAGTTGATAGGATTGAACAAAGTAGACTCTTTGAAGCTTTTCTTGGTTCTTCATCAATTTGGCAGCCTCAGCCTTGTAAGGATCATCATCATCACCAATCAAGTTTTCCACCACCAATCAAAACTCAAGATGAGTTTGGTGATGAGAATATCAATTCCAACATTGTGAAAAATCACATAGCACCACCACCAAATTATAAAGGTAGTAATTGCATTGCTCCTTTGGGAAACTCACTTAATGTTGCAGCTCCACCATTTTATGCAGCAAAGTCATCTGCAATTCTGTCATCGTCGTCTAATGAGAATCAAATCTCTGAGACACTTAAGCGAACGAGGTCCGGAAATGCCGCAGGGTTGATGAGAGTAAATACTAATGATGTGAACATCAATGTGCTTGCGCCGCCGGAGAAGAACAAAGCGAGACGGCTTTCGTTTGAGAAGAATAAGTTGAGTGATTTGTTACCTGATACTAAGGACTTTGAAGATGCTATTCTCTCTGCTATTTTGGGGACTCCTTCAAATGAGTCAAATGACATTTTCAACAAGAAAGTTGATAAGAGGAGGCTTAAGGTTTTTCAAGATATTACACTGTCTTTGAGTCCAAAGGCCTAATTTAATATAATTTTCAATAACTATAGTCTTAGATTGGAGATAATCTTGGTCTCCATTTATTTGTTTAACTTCATTTCTAGTATGTATGCTACATTATAGCAGTTAAGTTCTACTACAGATAGGAGTAGCTGCATTTTGAAGTTCTCTCTAATTTATTTATGTTGTATTGATTTGTTATGCCATGTAAAAGAGGCAATTCACTTGAATAATTAGTTGATATGATATGAATTCCTTTTCTGTTGACATGGCTTGCCTCATTCAGTGTCTCATTTTTTCTAATTCTGTTAAAAGAGTTTTTGAAACTAATGTAAGGTAGAATCACCAATTCACTTGATTCTTTTGTTTGCTTCAAATTTACTCTCTCTATGATTGCTCTCAGAGCAAATGATGTTGGAAATATGTTGTTACAATATTCATAAGCCATATTTCCTAGATGTTGGAATTCACATATAACAACTCCTATATTTAAAGATAATTCATGTTCTTGTAAGTTTAGGATTCATAAAAACATTGTAATGAAGTCTGCATCTCTAACTGTCACACTAACAACCCACATGTCTCTTGTGTTTAATCAAGTCAGACCTATAATTCACACGCTTTTTATGAATCAACCCCTAATCTCTAACATCCTCTCTCAAATAATGAATGAAACCTTCCAAAAGTAAAAAGATATCCAGATCCTTCTTACTTCCATGTGTATAATAAGAGTATCCTAATGACAATGGAGTTTTCTGATTCCATGCTTTATATTGTATGATTTTAATATTCATAGATAGAAGCATAGTCATAGATAATATTGTATATGATTTTATATATATATTTATTATGAGCTTAAAATGGTTCAACCAATTATAATACATTCCAGTAACAAAAACTCAACCAATAATTTATTGTTTAATATTAATTAACCATAATCTAATTAATAAGAATTTCTAATCATTAATTGTTGTCGATATATAATTGAATAGTTTCTATCATTGTTGGATGAAGAGTGGGTTAACTTGTGTCACTGTAATAATAGATAAATAAAAGTACAATTTTTGTGCCTTAAAAATATCCATACCTTATCTTTTGTTTATTTTATTAACTCTAAAGCATTAATTTTTTTGATATAAATATATCATTTCAATGTGACGAACCCAAATTCGAATAATGACCGAAAGAGATATTCAATTACACTAAAAATAATCTATATAACACTAATACTTTTTTAATATAAACTTTTATTTGTTTCACTTCTAAAAATTAAAGTCTCTTTTTAAAACATTCAAAATATTATAAGTTATAGAATGAAATATTGAAAGAAAAAAACGTTATCCAACAAAATTAATAAAAATCACATTCACCAAAAAAGTACAAAACACAAGCATGAAGTTTAACGGTTTTATATATATGAGTTTTATTTTATAATATATATGAGTTAGAATAATAGTATTTATTACCTTGAACGTTAGGATATTAATTATACTTGATAAATATGTCTTGGTTGATCACAAATGGAAAATAAAAAACCTTATCAATATATAATCATGGCCTCATTCAATGGATCTTACATTGTTGTGGCCGTTATGATTAGCTTTACTTTGTTGGTGAAAACATCAATATGTTCAGAAATTGCTGAAGGTCCTTCTGTGGATATTAGTTATGCACCCAGACCTTTGTCATCGTACGAAAAATATTTAAGTGATTGTGCAAGCAAATTAAAGCCAGGATGTGGCAAACTAATATTTGAAAGTGTATTTTTTGGAAATACAACTGTTACCAATGACTGTTGTGTCAGTCTTGTATATGATGAGGGAAAAGCGTGTCATTTGGACATGACTAAATATGCAGTTGAATTGCCAGTTTTTAAGAAATACAAGACTCAAATTTTGGAACGATGTGTCAAGGTTTGGAATACTTGTAGTACGATTCACATTGATTGACCTAAACTTCATTTTCAATCATTGTGAACGTTTGTATCAAATAAAATTTATACTTACTAAATAAAGAAATTTTATGAATATAACTTATTGTATAATATCATTGTGGTCTAGTTCATGGTATTGCCTCTTTCTTTAAGTTTAGAAATAAAAACACACAAATAATTGTCTAAACAATCAAAGATATATTAAAGATTATCGAACATTTATTATTTTCATATAAATCTATACAAAGAAACTATTCATATTTAATAGTATTTTTTAAATTAGACTCTTTTTCTCACAATAAATGTCTCTTTAGCAAATAAAATTATTTTAAAATAAATATCATTTACAATTTTCAATACAACATTAACTATTTTATTTTTAACATCATTCAATCATTACTATGTACACAACATCAAAAATATTATTATATTTTGGAGTAATAATAATGAAAAATTCACCGATGATTAAGATCAATAGTTTAATAAAATGATTTATCTTTTTCTTCTAATTTTTATATATTTTAATATGTGTGCAAAAATTTTAAATGACACTTGTCGTGAGACAAAAGAAGTACTTTTTCCAAGATTTCAACTAACAAGCTTGGTTTTCATAAACTGAAACAAGAAAATTAAAACTATTACATAACTGAATCAACAATGCCAAAAAGAAAATTCTAAGTGTTTTTCATTTAATATATTGGTTTTTAGATTAAATCTTGAAAGCAGGACTAAACATAAATAAAGGATCCGCCTAAGGATCTAAAATTATTTGAAAAGTAACTTGTTACTCGGGCTTGTTTAGATAAATCATTATGAAACTTTGTTTTCAAGCTTAAACATTATAGTTTAATGTGTATATTTTAAACAAATTAAATGGGTTTAATATATCATATCATAACTGTAAGGGACATAGACAACTCGTTTTTTAAAGTGTCGTAGCGGGTCGATTTAGAACGGATTGTGTGCCTAACGTCGCCAATGAATCAAGTTAGATCCACTTCGGTTACTAACAAAATATATAAATGGGTAGTGTCCACTTTCTGCAAGCCTTTTGATTGTCTGCTTCCCTATATATATATATATGATCCTTACATCATATGGGTAATGAAGCACACTCAAACTGAAGAGAATAATGATACCAACGATAAAACCATTGGAGAATTGGCTGCTGCGGTGTTGCAGCAAAGACATCAGAGCGCACAGATGCTTCAGCTCACAACAGAGCATGCCATTTTTTCTGACAAAAGTCATTTGTAAAACGTTTTTACACTAAATATGCAAATTAAATTCATTACTCATGCTAAAGATATTTTCGTTAAATTTCAATTTAGTATATATTCGTGAACCACCCTAATGTTGTAGTGTTTTGCACTTCGTTTTATGACTATGTAGGAGAGGGTACAGACTTTTGCAAAAACACTAAGGACAGTCTATAAAAAGAAATATTACACTAAGCTCTTAAACAAAACAAATTCATAAACATTTTAATTAGTTTTTACACCTCAATTCTTTCAAAATCTCTCGGCAACTTTGGATGAATAAATACCTATAAACTTGTAAGTTGAATAACCAAACAATTATTCATACAAAATTCGAAGCTCTAAAGCTAGGCAGGAGAAACAACAGAGGATGCCTTGATAAAATGCAGCAAATCGGGCAACTTAGTTGTAAAAATTCACCTAATATATCAGTTATATGCGTAAAATTCTATTCATCGTCCTGGTTTAGCTTTCTCTTCTGCTTTTTACGCTGATCACGCAAACCTGATAAAAACATTTCAGAAATTACCAATCACAAGTGTTGCCCGTAAAAATAAACAAATGAATAATATCAAGGAAGAACAAAACTTACGTGTCTTCTCTTGCTTTCTTTTTCTCTTTATATCCACTGAATTTCTTTGTTTTCGAAATGAATCCTTGATATCCATGCGCACCTGCAAGGAAAAAGAGGTAAAGGAAGAACAAAACAAACACAAGAACAATTCAGTAAGCTAAATATTACTCTTCAACTAAACAGAAATTCCTAATTTTCCTGTCACAAGATGCTAGATACTTATTTTCAAAATAATGACGAGCTTAATTTTGATCAAAGGCTATGAAATAATAGGCCACATATAAATGGAAGGGAGAAATAGAGAAAGAAGAAGAATGCCGCTGCATATTTGAATTTGCATTTCCTCAATTTTACTTGTCAACGAGGGAAATCTTATATCGAAAAGTCTCCCCATACATGAAGCTTGCAAAATAACTATTTTCAAAAACAAAACAAAAAAATTATACCTCTTCGCCAGCACTTCGAAGTGCGTGAAGTGCATCCACACAATCTTGACCAATCACAACCAATTTTCCCTTTTTGCCTAATCCTGCTCCCTGATGGTCACTTAGTTTTTGCTTTGCTAACTGTTGCAATTGTTGCTGTAAGAGGGGCGTTACACCAGCCTGCAAAGAGAGTATAGTATCCGAATTTGTCCTTAAAAAGGTTGAAAGGAAAAAACAAAACAAATGCTCCAAATAGTGTTCATCGAAACAATTTTAATATCTATTAACATCTTGATATTTATCAGTAAGCATTACAATCTTGGATATTATCTAAGAATTCAAATAACTATGAAGCTAGTCCGGGTTATATTGTATATACATAGTTAAAAATGGATTAGGAAAAAAAATGGATTAAGTGGCATGCAATGCATATAGGCTAGGTTCAGGCTAGGCTAGGTTCAAGAGACAGCCCAACCCAAGAGCCTGATTTGGAATGACTGAACCAAGGAAAGACAGTGCACAATATTATGTTTCGGCATTAAGAATGTTAGAATCAGTATCCTTGTGCACTACCTCCTGCAATCACTATGCTACTTCTAAAGGACAAATTTAAAAAGTATAACTCTACTATTGCAATAGTGACTACTCTTGTTGGTCAACAGAGCAAAACAAATGGTAAAAACAGCAAGTGTCAGAGTGAAAGAAAATCATAACGAGGATAATACCCACCCCTGCTAGATATCGATGTGAAAACGTTTTTGATTGCAGAGGACGTGAAATCAGTACACTGAGCTCCTGCATAATGCAAAATTTGAGACATAATTAAATTGGAACAACGGAAGAAAAGTAGAAAACAACAACCATGTACCATTTCAAGTTTTTTTAAAAAAAAAGCAAGTACAAACCGTCTGCAATTTCCTCAATTGTTTAGAGCTGGCTTTCTTTTGCTTATATTTATTAACTTGTTCATCCTCACTGTCATTATTTTCTGTAACTAAATCAACTGAGCTAGCATTCCGATCAAACCAGCTTTTTTCAGCCTTCTCCTATAATAAGGAAATTTGAATGCACAGAAGTACACATATGGTTAGCACTAGTTGAAGCATTCCATATAAGGAAAAAGTAGAAAGGATAAGATAATTAAGAAACTACAACCATGGATATATACTAAAAAGTACAAAACTAGACAAGGAAGTATAAAAGAGAGACTCTTGTAAGGAAACAATAAAATAAAACAGATATAAATGTGTTTAAGCTGAAAAGTGAAGTCAGAAACTATTTCAAACCATGTATAATGACAACTCCCAAGCTCACTTACATCCTTGCATTGATAAACTCCAAAAGCATATCGGTATGGATTGAGGTGAAACAGTTTACCTGGGAATCCTTCCTTGTTATCTTGTCTATTTGACGTGCAAGAGACAATCGTTTTAGAACCTCTGGCATGTATGAGTTCTCCAAAGGAAACCGCTGAAAGGTATCCTGTAAACATGAACATAAATGTATGTTGACTATTCTGGTCTAGATAAAGCAACAAAAATTGCTGATAATTTCAAATGATAGGGATTATTTAGTTTATTACATTTTCTTCAAAAAATATCGCTTGATAAATTCTTATTAACTGGGAGGAATAAGAGATAATTTAAATAATTGCTACAAAGTACAATTTGAATACTTATAAATGATTAAATCGGACAAAACCAAGAGGCATCACAGAAAGACACCTTTGAAAATGACTTGCACAACGAAGCAAACTTTGATGTATCTTTTGGGGAGATTAAAGCAATGCTACAACCTTCGGCAGAAGCTCTAGCTGTTCTTCCACTTCTATGAACATAAACCTAAAAAACAAGAAATAAGTTATATATATATATATATATATATCATATATGAATATCAATAATTAATATATGGATGAAAGAAGTAAGGAGCTGGCTTACCTCTGCTGAATGTGGAAGCTGATAGTGGACAACAGTTTTAACACCAGGAATATCAAGACCCCTTGCAGCAACATCTGTAGCAACAAGTATGCCATTTTCATGTTCACGAAAGCGATCCATTGCCTGCATTAAATAGGGCAGGAAACAACGACATAGTGATGGTAGAAAATAAAATAAAACACAATATTCACAATTTCAAGAATCCAAGCCAATGCCCTGTGAGACGAGAGACAAAGTAGACCAATGTGATGCTCATGGATGGATCATATACTTAAAAATTTAGTAACTCAACTCATATCAACATTTATTATGATACAATTTTTCCTAGGAAAGAAATATTAGGAAATAATAGTATTGGAGCACATTAGTTGAACATAAGTCGTCAAAGAAGAGTTTGACCACTGGCTTCTTCTAGTTTGTGTTTTTTCCTTCTTCCTATGAATCGATATGGAAATACAAAGCTATCACGACAAGGTGTGTGGGCCTCAGTCACATTGTTTTCTCTTGATGTGTGTATTGTATTTTTCTACTTCAGAGTCTACTAGATATACATTTGTG
This sequence comes from Cicer arietinum, assembly GCF_000331145.2. Lineage (NCBI taxonomy): Eukaryota > Viridiplantae > Streptophyta > Magnoliopsida > Fabales > Fabaceae > Cicer > Cicer arietinum. The sequence continues at coordinate 16,371,934 of NC_021166.2, forward strand.
CAAGGGAACAAAATTCTTATTTGGGGTTCAAAATGCCCTAAATTTGAAGAGTTTCAAACGGTCAGTTCAAAGGCCTCCATAACAAGGAGGCCAGTGTTCTTCTGGGCGTTGAGTATATTTTGATACATTCCATTCGAGCAGAATCCTTGCATGCTTTAAAGGTGTATTTTCTGCCTCTAAATTTTCTAGGTGACATGACTATGTCTATGACCTATATGTATGCTCCACGGATGGTTTTACAAAGGGAGTTGCAATTTCTGATATATATGGTGATTGACAAATGGACTATTCATTTTATTCTCATAATAATGATGCAGGTCCAAGGATTTAAAAGTACAACTTATTAGCTAATATTGATGCAATATTCAACCAATGATCAAAATAAATTTGGTTATTCGTCAGAAAGAAAATGATAAATAATGAATCAAAGGTCTATATCATCATCCCATATAACATCAACCATAGCAATTAAAACAACAAAAGAACAAAGCACGGCAAGGACTGGAGCAAAGAAAGGAAACAAACCTTTAAACGTGCTCGCTGTTGCATTTGAGCATGAAGAGTCCAAACATTGACGCCAAGAATGCGCAATATGGAAGAAATATGGCGCAAAGCTGCAATTGACGTGCAGAAAACTATTGTACGGCCTTGTCCATGGACAGTGAGAATATAATACAAATGGGCATCTTTATCATCTTCTGTGCATCTGCATCACATAACAAATCAGAAATGTTGTATCATCAAACAAATATCACAGTTAATGTCATAGTAAACATTACTTAATGACTTTATCGTGGGTAATCACTATTCAGTTTGAGTAGATGAAAATTATAAAAGAGGCCATAAAGAAGCATCACGGAAATTTAGCAAGAATGCTCAACCAGTAAATCATAAACTAAAACTCTTTTTTAGCATGGAGGAATGAATCACAAGGGGCCAGAAAGGGCAGCAACCCTTTGTGACCCAACAGAATAGTAGGCATAAAAATAATAATATAGCACCAAAATCAGATAACCATTTCAATCAAACTGAATTAATATATTACTAAAATTATTTATTCTCAGGACTTGAGTTTTAGAGCTTTGATGTGATTTTACATACTCAATAAATGACTCCTCAATCTTAGCTGCTAATATGGATGGATTGGTAAGATCAATAACTGCAGCATTAGGTCTCATTC
>NC_021166.2:16373368-16383849 GCF_000331145.2 Cicer arietinum
TTGATTGCTTTTTCTGAATTGAATTGCGCTTAAGCTTCTTGCGAAAATCAGCGGACAGTGCAACAGTTGCAGAAAAAACAAGAGTTTGCCTTTTCTTTCTTTGTAAGCTAGAAACTGTAACACAATTATGTGCATCTTGAGAATCATCTTTACTGGAGACATTGGACATGGGAAGCATGTCAATTATTGATTGCAACTCCTTAAAATGGCCATTTTGTACCATTCGATCAGCCTCATCAAGCACAAAGAAAGACAATGAATGTAACTGCAAAAGACGGTGGTCAGCATTAAAAAAGGTTTCCAATGAAAACAATGTGTCAGGTCTATGCTATGCATTCAACTAAACAATTATTTATTACCCGATGTAGATTAATCCTGCAGCAGTTATGTATTATGTATCAAAAGTAAGAAACAAAAAACCATAGGCAAAATGATATCAGACACTATATAATTTGCATATATTGTAACAATATAACATTTAGGATCAAGAATTGCAAAGAGCCTACCATTTCATTGCTTTTTTTTTTTCTTCACTATTAATTTTCTTTTTCGTTTTCTATTTCATTTGTTCATTTAAGGGTTTTGCACATGCTTATAAATTGCAACTAAGAGGATTTTGAAGCCTCTGCAACTACCTGTGACCACAATAGTGGCTGAATCTACCACATTTTCCACAATATCAAGGATTGCAATGTAACTGCAAGTCGGAAACTGCAATTTAAAAACACAGTATACATTGCGGGCTAAACATTTCCAGTTTTGCTATATTCCACTTCTTCCCTCAGTAACTATCTAAATAAATATTTAATTATCAGAAATATAAATTCAGTCATACTCGAACATCATAATTTTTCTGCATTAGTATTAGCAATCACCTCAACAAGATGCTTTTCTCCAGATGACATAAGTTCCCATAGCCTCCCGGGAGTACCGACCACAATCTCAGGCCTTGCTTTTAAAAGTCTCTCCTGCTTTTCTGCTAAAATACCTCCAACTATAGGGGTCACCCTAACATTAATATACTTGGCTATTGCTTTCAGATGATCAGTGACCTGAAAAAGCAATTGCAGTACCAAATAATAAAATTGACTGCTTCTATTATTGACAATCCAACAAAAATCACATTAAATGTAGATTATATTTTAGTTAATGGGATTCCAAAATAGGTCCAAAAAAAAACAAGTTGAATTCATGACAACTGAATTTAGCATGACAACATGAGTACAGCAGTGCCATTTGAAGTACAAAATAAAATATGCAATGACAAAAATGTACAAATATTCTAAAAGAACAATTCACTGTTAAAGGAAACTACTTAGTAATGAACAAAATAATGGAAGAAAGAGCAACTTGGTAATGAACAAGAAAAGTGTAATATTGCTGAAATGAAGAGATTACAAAGGAATTAGTATACAGCCCAGAGCTAAGCTCCTTCCGAGAAACAAAATGCTCTCTGCTCATAACCAACGCAATGATTCTCCAAGATTTTCCCATTATTCTATACTCCACCCTATATAACAAACTCAACTTAATTTCTCTCTGTAACTAACTCTCCCCCTTCCATAAGTGGGCTTTTGGACAATTGGGCCTACAAGTACATATAAGGTACTTAGCATTTTCACTAACACATGTAAATCATTATCAATTATGAAATTTTCCATTTTGAGCACTTGATGTGATTTTCAAACAGTCCTTCGAGTACTAAAGTTTAAGGACAAAAATGCTACTTTGTTCTAAATTTTATTTCTTGTTTTAAGTAAGGACACCTCTGAGATTAGGCGCATCGTCGTATTTGTCACTTGTACGACACCTCAAATAAGTGTCCCAAAAATAAAACTTGTTTTTCTTCGCTTCGACACACCTTAGACCCCTTGGACACATCTCAAACACAACTACAGAGGTAAGATATGTCAAAGCAATGGTGATTAATGATGGGGTTAAAAACATGAAATTTAACTATAACATGTTCAGTTTTTCGGTAGAAGATGCATCAATGAAGGTGAAAAACTTTCATATATGTATCGGTTTCGGTGTCCTATGTGTCCGTGTCATATCAAGTATCCGTGTCGGAGTCAGTGCTTTTGTATAAGTAGGCTTCCATGGATGTGAGAGTGGACTTTTAATTATTAAGCTCTGTTAAGAGTTTAGACTATGGTCTCTATATTTAGGTTCCTTTTACTCTTAAATCATGTCACAATACGTAGTCTCACTTATATGTACTCACACCTAAGAATGACAATGGAGGGTAAAGGGTGGTCTATACCCAAATCCATTTTTCAATACAAGATATATTTCCAACGGACCAAATTTCAATATGACTTGGAAAATCCCCCGCCCATAACTGCAAGTGCTTCTTCATGTCCAAAATCTAAATCATTACTCTATGACTATTCCTTACCGCACACATACTTGTTGCTGCCAACCAGAAGGTTAAATTTGGAAATTATTCTGTTTGGTAGCCTTGTCCCACCCATAAAAAAATCTATGAAATCTATTATTAGTCTCCTAAAACTCTGAATTGCTGCAAATAAACACAAGAAAATGCTGGACAAGAATAATGCCCAGTTAAACCATATAAGACTTGTAGGTCATAATAATTAACTACTATAAAACTTAATAGTACAAAACATAAAGTCCCCACTCCCCACCAAAAGATGAACTAAAATGCTTGACAAAAAATACCCAGCATGCTGGGATAATATACAGATTAAGAGTAAATTGGCGGAATGCTGAAGAATTTTCTACATACTAATAATTTCAATACAACTTGGAACTAGCAACATATTGAGTAACCGCAAATTATAATAGGGAATCTCAAAAGTAGCACCCCATGTAAACAAAGATGACAAGAATAGTACCTAAGTTTAAACATATATAAAACTAATTACAAAAACGCAAAAGCTCCCACACTTCCCACCTTATTAGTAGCAAACAATACAAAACCAAGATACTAAAAGATCATTTTAACTAGTAACAGTCAAGCAACTGACAATAATGCAAATGACAAAAAGCCACGACAATCACCTGAAGTGCAAGTTCTCTAGTTGGAGCAATAATAAGACTCCTTAAAAGACCTGTAGGAGCAGCTTCTTCGCCCTTTTCCTCAACCATATTGACGGCCTTCTCACGCTCCTCTAAAAGACGTTGCAAAATGGGCAAACCAAATGCAAGTGTTTTACCAGATCCCGTCTCTGCAGCCCCAATAACATCCTGTCAAATGAGGAAACAAAATTTCCCATCAAAGTTAATCTTATGATATATTTCAAGCCAACAAAGTTCCCTGAATAAGAACATCAAATAAAACAACCTTCCCTTGATGAGCAGCAGCCGGAATACAAGCTTTCTGTATCGGTGTTGGTTCCTTGAATCCTAACTTGTAAATTGCTTTCATTAAAAGAGGATGAAGCCTCAACTCGTTCCATGCATAATAATCAGTTTCATCGATGTTCTCTTCCCCAACATCATCCTTCACATCAGCATCCACACCTAGAACCGCATGTGACAGTTAGTGGAACATGTCTATCACATTTTTTTATTGTAATTTGTTCTTAAGACATTCCAACTTTTATTAAATCAGAACATGTTCTCTAGCTTCTTTCCATTCACAAAGAATAAATTTACTTCTAACATGCACATCTTCCAAACAGTTACATATTTGAAAAGTAAAATTGGAAAAAATGTGTAGACACAAAAGGCCGATATTGTCTTTAAAAATTAATAGTTCAATAAGTATGCAATTTCAGTACAAAACAGTTTTATACATGTCGATGGCAAAACATGTAACAATTGAATACTTGTGTAAAACTTGATTACATTCACAGTTCAGATCAATTAAATTCTAATAAATAATTATAAGTTACAGATTATACAAACAATCCACATTTCAGGAATCAACATTAAAATATACTACTTTAACTTTAAACAAAGAAATCACCGGTATTTGAATGTTGAACTTCCTGGTTTTCTTTTGGATCCTTATTTTTCTTCTTTTTCTTTTTCTTTTTCTTCACTTCAGACTTGATGCTCTCCTCCTTAACAGTTTCTCCATCACCATCTTGCTTCTGCTTATTCACCTTCTTGTCCTGCTTCGAATTATGCTTCCTGTCATGATGTTCAGGATCAGGAATATCTAAACCATATTCAGTCTCATCAATCTCCTCCAGTGAAAGAAAACCTGCAAGCAAAATAAATTAAAACAATGAAACAATATCGCTTATTGAAGGGAAAGAAAAATGGGTAGGCAGAGAAAATTGAACCTCCTTCGAGTTCATTAGAGCCAGTGAAAAGTGAAAAAGAGTTGTCGTCGTCATTGTGTTGAGGAAGAGAAGAGTTCCATGGAAGTGATTCGAGGCGGTCGAGTTCAGGGTCCTTATGTTCTAGGGTTCGCTTCTTCCTCTTTGTCTTTTGCATCAAAGAAGTTGTTGCTTCTGTTGTCATGGCAAATAGGAATAGGTAGAAACGCAGCACGAGTGCCGAATGAAGAAGATTACGAAACTTGCTTAATGCTTTGTTCAACTCAAAGTAAGGTCCTGTTTGGATAAAAAGCTTATTAAGTGCTTAATGCATTACAACTTATCGCATGAGGGCTTATGTCATAACTTTGATAGAACATGAACAGAGACGTGCTTGCAGAAACAAAAACGAAAGGAGAAAAATGAGGGACGTGATCGGAGAATACTCACCGCGTTCGAGAGAGCTTGTGCTGTGGTTGCCGGAAATATTTGCGGCGCGGCGGCTCTGGGCGGCCGGTGGACTAGGGTTTCTTGGAGATTTTGCGATTGCTGTGTATGCAAACCAGTTTCTTACTCTTTTAAAAATTAGACATTTTTATCGTAATATTATTTATTTATAAAAAAATAAGATCAGTATTATAAAATATTATTAATATTTAAATAAAATTATTTATTTCTAACATTTTATTTTCTACTTTCATCTAATTAATTAAGAGTTTAATTGTTATTTAACGTCGATATAAAATATTTTACATCATTAACACGTTATAATCATTTGTATAAATAAATTTTAAATATTTTTAATAATTTAAGTGTTATGATTAATGTAAATATTTTTTATATTCACACGAGATATAAATAAAATTCATTAGTTAAATAAAATTTGTGTTATCTTAAAATTATTTATTTAGTTTTTTATTAAATTTATATAAAATATTATTTTATCTACTTTGATGATTTAAATGAACAAAAACACAATTTTAGTTGGATTAGCAAATCACTAATTGTATCATATTTAGAAGGATGTATTGAATTTATAAGTTTTATAATTAAAAATATATATTGTTTCTGATTTGGCCAGGCAGATTAAAAACTTATCATTTTAGCCATTAATGATAGACAATTACTATATGTATGATTTATACATTAAAATAATATATAAAATAAAACTTTAATTTAAGAAAACAAAAAATAAAATGTCTTATGTTGGTAAACGAATAGCCATAAGTCTGATACCATGAGGACATACAAATTTGAGAATGATCTCAAACTTAAACAATTTCAATATGATCATAGAATTACACAATCTAACATTTAAACAACGAACTCTATGCAGGACGTGTCAAAAAGTAAAACAGGGGTCTTTTGCTTAACAAAGTATTTTGTTTCTACAACAATACATCTTGAACTTTTTTATATTGACTTATTTGGCCCGACAAGGATATTTGTTAGTGATAAAAAATATTGTCTTATCATTATAGATGAATATTGGTTAAGTTCCTCACACACAAGCATGAAAACCTTTCGAAAATTTATATAAAGATAATGGTATCTTACATGATTTCCTCCTTTTTTTAAAAATAAATCTCTTTACTAAATGATAAGAACCATAAAAACAAAAATAATATATATATATATATATATATATTCATCAATTTGGTTGTACTGTTTTTATATGGAATACTAAGACAACCTTAACAAATTTGACTCTAAAGCTCATAATTATATCTTTTTGGGGTATTCTAAACATTCTGAATCATACATAATATACAATAAAAAAAAACTCTAATTGTTGAAGAACTAATACATATATGGTTTGATGACAAAGAATCTAACTATAAAAAAAGTATAGTTGCTAGAAAAAAATTGCAGATATTCATATCATTGACGAACTAGAAGAAACACTTTATGCAAAAGCAAAATATGTATGATTGGACAAGGCTATCGTTAATATGAAGTTAATGCTAAATTAGTTTTAAATAATCTTGATGGAAGAACTCAAGTTATTTCGAGGGATTCAAATAAAAAATGTTCTAATGGAGTATACATTCACCAATCGAAATATACCAAAATAAACTCCTGAAGAAATTTAGATGGGAAGAATCCAAATCAATGCAAACTCTCATGTATCGCCTCGTGTTATTGGCATAGACGAAACAAGTAAAAAGGTAGACCAAAACATATACAGAAGTATAATAGGTTCACTCCTATTGTGTCTGCCTTAAGACCTAATATATTGTTCAATGTGTGTCTATGTGTTAAATTTCAGTCAGAACATACGAAATTACATATTACTATTATTAAGATAATTTTAAATACCCGAAAGAAACAAATATCAATTTGTTCTATAAGAAATAATGTGATTACAAGTTAGTAAGATTATGTGATGTTGACTATACCGAAGATAAAATTGAAAGGAAAAAAAACTAGTGGTGGTTGTCATTTCATTGGAGAAAATCTATTCTCAATATCAAACAAGCGACAAAGAACAATCGTCTTATCTACTGCAGAAAGAGAATACATCTTAGTAGCAAGTTGCAGTACACTACTACTATGGATAAAATACCAACTTGAAAGATAGTAACTGATGTAGCTAAATATCGTTGGAAGGGGGTTGAATAGGGATTTTGCTGTAAAAAATAATTTTCAAGTGTTTTTAAAACTATCCTCTCGCTGAGGATGGTAAGTTCGAGGATGGGTTTTTCAAACATTCAGTTTTGAGTTGAGCAAAAGAGTGAGAGAGAAATATGAGAGAGACATACACAATTTTATATTGGTTCACCCAAAGATTGCTACATCCAGTCCTCACACCCTTGTGAGATTTTACTAAAGTTCAAACAGATCAACCTCACGTTGAGGATGATTACAAAATATGTATTCTTTAGCTTCACCAAGCTTACAATCAATTTTCAAATATTTCCAAGTGTATCTCACATGGAAATTGCAAAGTGATATGAGAGTGATTGATTCTAAATACTTTCTCAAAGGATTTACAAAGATATAGTGTAGGATTGAAGAAAGTATGTAGTGAGGATGAGTGTTGCTCTTGATAGCTTAAAGATGTTTGATCTTTTTTTGCAATTGTGTTGTGCGTTGTATGATGAAGAGCTTGTTGCATTTTATAGAGGTACAAGCTCTTTGATGACCGTTGGAATTCATTAAAAAAGATCCAAGGTTTTTCATCATAATTACAGAAACTGCCATTCAACTTTTTTAGGCCAGGCAGAAGCCATCCTCGTGCATGCACAGCTTCCTTGTAACTTGATCTTGAGATGTCTTTGTCTATTCTCTTTTATCAAGAGTGCAAGGATGTTTCTTTGACCACGTGAGCTGCAACCTTTTCAAAAACTTTAAGGACTAGGTTGATTTCAACTTTTGAGGTGATGTTGACAAGACAGAAGGCTACCCTCTTACATAGCACTATGATACTCAGTCTGAGGATCAAATTTGTTTTCACATGTGATCTTCCATTTTTGGTTTGTTCGTTGTTGTCTTTCGTTAACTTGGCTTCTTCATGTATTAATTCGTGCAAGCACAATAAATGATCTGATTTTAGCCTTTGCACATGCTTGATGGGTTGCTTTCAACTTTGTTGGACCATCCTCAACCTATTTTGTCATCCTCTAGACTTAGATCTAGTTATTCTTGTCCTTTTCCTTTTGGCCTTCTAACTTCTTTATTTCAAATACTTTTATTTATTCATTCTTTGACTTTGTTGTGCATTTCTTTAATGAATTAAAGCATATGTTCTGGAGATGACAAGTATGTGCAGATTTGAGACTTCATCCTCTTCACGAGGTTATCCTCAGGAATTTCAGTCCTTCAATTTTGTATCAGATTTTTCTCCTTTTGCCTTGGTGATTAATAACCTATTTTCTTATATGAATACACTCAAAAGCACATATTAGTCATTAACCACAATCATAATCTTTTAAGTAATTTTGTTATCATTAAAATCATTTGATAGATTTTGTCTCAACAGTAAATTCACATCTTTTGTGATAATATACTTTTTATATGTTTAACCTAAATTCTAATTCTACATTTTAGAGCAATACACATTGAAATTAAACATCATTTTATACAAGCCAATGTACAGAAGGAAATTGTTGGTATTAATTTTATTGATTTTGACCGTTAACTGGAAGACATTTTCACACTCCCCTTGCAGCAGATAGATTCAAATTTATAAAGAAGAATCGAAATATTCACTTTATAGATAAATGGGTTGAATTTCCCTTTTTTGATTGCACTGAACTATGAATCAAACAATGTACATGTTGTATGCGGAATAAATTATTATCTTACATATACTTCATATGGAAAAGTAGTTTATGGTCAAACTATCAAGAAAAAATCTTTATTATGAATCTTTTATCATATGACAAAAAGGCTGAAACGATATTGAGAATAATATTGGAAAAAGACTATAAGAAAATGTTACGAAGAATATTAGATACTGGAAAAATCTTGAACTTATTCTTTTAAGAAATATTGAATCGATATGAAAAATATGTTGAAGTTGGTTGAAAATGGAGAATCTCGACTCTTGAAAAAACCCTAAATTGCTTAAAATTACAAAGAAAAAGGGGGGTCATTGCTATATATATGATTCTAGATCTTCATTTCAAATCGCACTCGTCATAAACATTTTAGCTTGTATTTGATTCTTTTCTTTTCTCTTATACTCTTGAGTTATAATATTGTGAGATGTAGTCTAAATCTTTGTTCTCAAGAGTGTAGGTGTATTGGAGATCATGGGGAGTTGACAAAAGTTTATGTATTGTAACGATGTTCACATAGTGTTAGTCTCTTGTTGTCATTAGACAACAAACATGATTTTTTTTAATCTGATTTTTTTAGTCTCTACGTTATAATCTTGTGTTTTGATTGTATTTTTTTTAATTTCTCTATATTTGTTTTTCTCACCATTTCATATTGTAGCTGTACTTTCATCCATAAAAATAAAATTATTAGTTTGTTTTGTAATTGCGACATTATCTGATCTTCCACATAAAAAATGACGATACTGGGAAAATGTTGTTTGGAAAAGTAATGGTTGGAAAAGACTTAATTTTTAAGTGGTCATTTATGGCTCACCTCTTATTTCTCGAAACTAAACCGATGCACGATTATAGTATATCAAGTTCTTCATAGATGTTTGGCATATAGAACTTTGATGGAAGAATTCATTTTTGTTTGGGTAAAATTCAAGTCAATGATATGTTGATACATATCATGATTACACAACGTGTTGATTAGAACATGTGCAATGTTTGATATTGATACAAGGTGAGTTGTGAGATTATGTTAATTGCTAAAGAACTTCCTGAAAAAGTCAACACATAAGTTGCACCATAAATTTTCAACTTGGTTTTCAGCATGTAGAATAAATTATTGAAGTAGTTTAACTTCAAGGAAAAATTATTGTAGTGATTTAACTTCAAGTGAATTTTTTTGAAGTGATTTAATTTCAAGTGAAATTTTTTGAAGTGATTTAATTTCAAGTGAAATTTTTTGAAGTGATTTAATTTCAAGTGAAAATCCTTGGAGTATTTAGCTTTAAGTGGAAATTCTTGGAGTGATTTAATTTCAAATGAAAAATCTTGAAGTGGTTTAGCTTCAAATGAAGGATACTTTTATGGTGGAGTATGATTGTTCATTTAAGCTATAATTGTTGATATGTAAAATGAAAGTTAAAGATGTATCAATTTCAGTCATGGTGAAGATTTTTGTGTTCCACATTGCTTAACGATTTAAAGGAAGGGGGAGATGAAAGCTATGTATATGACATTAGTTATTTATTACAAATCGCACTCGTTAGAAAACTCTTTAAACTTGTATCAAATACTTTTCTTTTCTCTTATACTCATGAGTTAGAGTGTTGTGAGATATTCAAATATTTGTTTTAGATAATATGGATGTGTTGGGGTCTTGGGGAGTTTGAGAGAAGTCTAAATACAATTATCATGGTGTTATTATCAGAATGTCATTAGTCAACAGTCGTAGTTTTTTCTTCAATTTTGGAGTTTTCGTGTTATATTATTGTGTTTTGATTATGTTCTTTTAATTTCGCTATGTTTTTCCAACAAAATGTTCATCAATATTATATGTGTTGTTATTATAAATAAGAGAGAGATTGCTATAATCAAGTTGGTTTTAAGAACAATGACTCAAAATTTGTTTTGATGATAACAATGTTCAAAAAGAACAATTTATCCATCGATATATATGTTAAGTGTGTAGGGA
>NC_021166.2:16383859-16388500 GCF_000331145.2 Cicer arietinum
TTGTTGAGAAAAACTCTCCATCCTCTCATAACATCATTTGATATAGAAGTTTTGCGCTTACTTTAATTGAAATTTAATAATTCGTCTTTTAGAAAGAACAACATGTTCTTATGTGCGTCAAATAAATAGATTTAGGCTTAAATACAATTTTGGTCCTTTATCTTTTGTATAATATTCGTTTTGTTCTTATATCTTTATTTTGATCATTTATGTTTGGTTTAAATATGTCTTTGGTCCTTGTAATTATAACATTTTTTATTTATTTTAATCCTCATAAGTTTTTTGTTGGCTTAATTGCAATTTTAATCCATCTATTTTCACTGATTTACGACATTGGTCCCACTATTTTTAAAGTCAACTGTTTTGGTCTATTTATCTGATTTTTTAACTAAAAAATTATGATGTGAGATGTTTTAAATAACGTGATATATGATAGGATGATGTAAAATGATTAATACCTATGAAATTGAAATAAAATAAAAACTTAGATTTCAGCTTCATAACTTTTTAATATTTATAATTTAATTGATGGTATGTGAATAATTAATGCATGTAGATGATTGTATATTATAGAATTGTATGTCACGTTATTAAAAATATGTCAAACCGTCGTTTTTTAGTTTAAAAATATGAGAGAGGGACCAAAATTGTCGATATTTAAAATAGGAGACCGAATCCGTGAATTGGTAATAATATAGGGACCAAAACTGCAATTAAAATTTTTTGTTTGATTCACATTCCTGCAAATATAAATTCATTTTAAAATGGTCGTCTAACTTCTGTTAAAAAAATTCTAACACAATTAAACTGACATCACAAATTTTTAAATAATTTTTTTAATGAAACATAAATTAGAAATTAAAAATCCAATTAATTTTTGGAGACTAAAATGGAGAACACTACTTTCTATTGTCTCTCTCTTCTCACATTCACCTATTTTCTCTCTTTTTTTCTCACGACATTGTCACCCTCACCCTTAAAGATACTATTTCACTCTTTTTTATTTTATTTATGCTCAAAGATGTTATTGGAATTCGGGACAAAAAAATGCTTGAAAATAATTTATTTCAACTTTGAAGAGGTGTGGATCAAATGTTTTTTCACAAAGAAATAAAAAAGCGAATTGAGTGGATATATTCTTCACAACATTTTTTTGGGTGAAAGTAATAGTTTGACTTCTCGAGTTATATTTAAAATAGACTAACAAGTCAAGATATCCCTTGGTAGTAAAAGATATTTTGCTGGAAAAATGAAAGGTCTTTCTACTCGTGTGAAAAAATTAATTTCAAGAAAGCAAATCAAAATATTTTTCTTGTGATTTTTGATGTGATTCAACTCAAAAATTGGTAACAGATACGGAAAAAGAAATGAAATTAAGGATGAAAGTGAGAAGATCGTAAGAAAATAGGTGAAGGTGAAAAGAGAGACAATAGAAGTTAAGTTTCTCAATTTTGTTATCCATCCAAAAAAATAATCAAATCTTTAAATTATTTTTTATTAAAGGGATATCAAAACGATGTTAGAATTTTTTTAATAGAAGTTGAAATAAAGGACCATTTAAAAATGAATATGTAGTTGCATCAAACAAAAAAACTTACGAGAACTAAAATAAAAAAATGTTATAATTGCAAAGATTAAAGACATATTTAAACTTTATCTTTTATAAGTGATATATTTTAATCCTTGTCACAATCTTACCATCCGACAATTAAAATCCCTTATAACAATTGTCAATATGTATCTAATATATTATTCATTTACAAAAAAACATTTATTTAACTCAAAAATAGATTTGTACTTTTTTTTTTTTGCATGCTATGAAACATATCTAAACTCTTTGAAATAATGTCATTTATCAAAGTTTTGTGTATTTTAATCAATTTTTATTTAGATTGCGCACTTAATTTTATAACTGATTTAATATTTTATATAAAAAGTTCATGACAATAATTATACAATTATTTAAAAGAGTTATGATAAAAATAATTAAAATATATCACTTATAAAAAATAAAATATCAAAATAAATATTAAATAAAATATAAATAACTAAAATTATATTTCAGCCATATATTTAAACGAATCATGAGACGTATCTCTAATGTAGGCTTTGACTATGGAACATCAAATTACACGACAAAATCATCTAGAAGAAAAAAGAATAATAACATGCAAATTTGAAAAATGTCAGATCATATACACATTTATATATAACTACACAAGACATGAATGTGTTTCAAAAGGCTAGAAACAATAGACTCCAGTCAATTTTTTTAACTCAATGTATCTTCTAAAAATGATTTTTATGAATAATTTTTTTAAAATAATTTTTTATTTTAATAATTTTTTAAAATTGTATTATTTAAAAAAGTTGTAATAAATAAATAAAATACTTAAAATGATATTTTAATATTAATTATTCAAATTAATTTTTTATTTAAAACTTTATTTTAAAAATGTTATAATAAAAAGATAAAGTAGAATAAACAAATTTAAAATACTCTAAAAATAATTTTTTAAAAACCTTAACATACACTACTCAAAATTTATTGGGTAAAAGTTAAAAAAATAGACGTTTGCTTGAACCACAATTTTAAAACGGATTTGGAATTTTTTCCATTTAGGTTTCTTTTCTTGCAGATGATGATATAGATAAAGATGATGAGTAAGGAATTAAAATCAACTTTTTATTTTGAATTTGAAAACAAGGCATAGGAATGAAGAAATGAAAGTTGATTAATGAAGATCTAATATTTTTATTTTAAATTTGACGAAGATGATGAAATGTGGTGAGTATCTATTTTGACAAAGAAGTATTGCTTGTTTTTTATTTGGGAGTTAAAAGATTAATATGAAAAAAAAAAATAGTAATTAAAAGACCATAATGAGAAGAAAACTAAACAAAACAAAACCAATAAGACACAAAAAAACTTAAAAGAATCCCATTTAGAAATAATTTTCTATTTAGAATTATCACCTCCAATGTTAACAAAAATTTAAACAAAGAACCACACTATATATTAAAATCAGATACATTAACTTTTTTTCAACTACTATTTTTATTTATATTTTATTCCAAAGAAAATATCCTATAATACACCTATTTCTACAATAACAAACAAATATAATTAACATGATATAATTTGATGCGTAATATAAATTTTTTACCATTATAATAATTAAAATCAAGAAAAATACCATATTTTTTAAAATAATTATAAAACTTTGAATCAAAGAATAATACAGATGAGTTTTTTTTTTTACCTTTAAAAAATGACACATATTTCTAAAAGTAAAATCCGAATGAAAAAAAAAACATCTATTAAAAAATATACCTACAGACTTTTTGAACTAAACCTCTTACATGTATTTTAAAAATTTATAATTTTCTTTTTATTTATCAATTTTTTCAAAAAAAATAATTTTTTTATTTTACTCAAAATATTTTAGATTTTTTTTTAAAAAAAATAAAAATATTTTAATTAACAAAATATTAACATTAGAGAGTCTAATATTTGAGACTTGATATGAGATTTTTGAGATCGAACTTAGGAGTTTGAAGCTTTTTTGACAGCTCTACTCCCAACAAATAATGTGATAGAGAAAACAATATTTTTGTATTTACTTGAAAAAAATTCCTATAAACAAATAATAATTTGACTACAAGGTAAAATAATGTCAGATGAAATGTGTCATAATAAATATTCGCAATAGTTATAGAAACACTCATTAAGAGAATAATTGTTAGAGCAAGAAAGGACACGCATCATCTTCTAAATTTCTTAGATGATTTTTTATCTTTGAGACCTAGGTACTTGTCAATATCCTCTTCCTCTCCGTAATCTTCGCCCCTCCGTTTCTTCTTCCCTCCAGTTTCTTTCATTTTCTACACAAATACAAAATACACACTTAAATATTTGGAAATAATAATAATCAAATTAAAGCACATCAGATTTGACTATTTTCATATCTTTCAGTTAAATACAGGGAGCTAGCTTTTAGAATTGAGTTAAGCTCAAACCTCAATTTTAACATAGTTTCAGTCTATCTTAAACTAGATAGTTTCACTTGGGTCAAGCTCAAGATGTTCAATTTTGGGCACTGTGATGGTCAAATTTCTGCCGTGGCAGATTTTGTGCTTGTTGCCATAAGCCGAAACACCTTTAACATCTACTATCATGTTCCTGACATAGACTGCAACACCATGTTTATATAGAAATTGTTTTGGCTTGGCTGTCATCCATCCGCCTGTTATAATACTACCGGGCATGCAAGAATGTTGAGAGCCTAACATTGGATAATAATATGGATAATGGTTATAGGCGATGGCATCCTCACCTTATTAGCCAATTTGTGGTTGAGTTAGCTCCTACTCAAACTACAAAACGCCATAATTAACTCAATCTAGTAACATATCCTAATCTATTAATCTTTTCTATCGTTGTACTGCCAGTAGCTATTGGAAACATTACACTTATACTCAATGAAGACAAACTCCATTGAACGGCAAATAAAAAGACACCAAATTTCAATTCCGACAAAATCCCCTAACTTAGTTTTTTTTACTTAAAAACGGAAATGGATAGAAAGGCCAAATTTTTACCGTTGCTGCTATTTTTTTGGCCTCGCTGACACGCTCTTC
>NC_021166.2:16388702-16403449 GCF_000331145.2 Cicer arietinum
CTTCCTCTTCTTGTGCAGGATACTCTGATAGCTTCTTGCCTGAAAAACACTTGTATTTGTTATTTATTAAGAACTCAGACTAAGAATTCAGAATATTGTGCTAAATACAATATCACAGCAAAGACAGAGAATATGCCACAAACCTATAAGCTTCTCTATCTGAATGTACCACTCCAGCTCATACTGGTTCACAAGGGAAATGGCAACCCCAGAGCGTCCTGCACGAGCCGTCCTTCCCACACGATGTATATAATCCTATAGTTTACAAGGTCAGGAATCAGTGAAAACAAAAATTCTCTTTTAATGAATTCTGAATTTCTATTAATTCAGATGTATCATCCTAAAATAGCCACAAATTTACTAGTAAATTCATACCATTACATTAAGCCAACTGTGAACTTTTGATTAATTATTAGTATACTGTAATAAAACATGTCAAAAAAAGTATTACATAGCATATCTTACTTTGGAGTTTGTGGGAATGTCGTAGTTAATCACCATATCTACTGCTGGAATATCGAGTCCCCTACTCGCTACGTCAGTACAAAGGAGAATATTGCAATCTCCAGACTTGAACTTATTCAAGGCTCCAAGTCGCTTTGGCTGTCAAAATATATTATAATAAAATTAGAGATATTTTGCTGGCATTGGCTACAGAATAATCAACAGCATAAAATAGCTAGTAGAATCACTCCATCTACAACAGCATGCCCTCCCATAACATGGAAAAAAAGAAGAAAATTTTAGAACATATTATAACTATAACGCAGGATATCTAGTAGAATTACCTGACTCATATGACCATTAATTGGGATGGCTTTTAAACCGAGATTCCTGAGAATCAAAGCCAGAAGACGTGTTGAATCACATGTCCGAGTGAACACCATTGATGTACTCCCTGACATTTCAGTGAGAATGTATACAAGGTAGCAATCCTAGAAAAGAAGCAAGCAATTGATGAACACAATTATCAAAGGCATAAAATATAGTTGTCATTCATGGTAATCAAATTTTGTTAGTTTCACTCCATATAGCCAATTAGTTAGAAGCGTTAAATACAAACATGTCCTATATAACCTGAGTGCTCTCACCTCTGCAACTAACAACATAACTCGATTATATTTGGTGTTAGAAATTTAGAATAAATAAAAATACTTCTACTTTGCTAATTCTATTGTTTTTGTCCTAGGCTACCTTCATTAATGTCTCAAGGCTAAAACGATGGAAAGCATAGAAATGATGCCAACTTATGAGATTTCTACTTAGGCGGCATCGGGCACATAGACAAAATGGAACTCAATAGCCTACACCGAAGGGTACCACTTTTTAAAATATATATACACTAAACATCAAACCAAGCTCATTTATTTTGCCCTTGTTTGAACCAGTACACAGATACACGATTATAAAAAATAAATAAATGGAAGTGGTCTGACATTTCAAACAAATTTTCCCTCAACATTAGTAAGAAATAGCCTTTCAACAGCCAAATAGTAAGAAATTCAACGAAAAATTGATAGCCAAATATTTGAAATTCAACATTTTTTGGACAAGGGAAAACATATACCTTGTGTTTTGCAGGCACAAAGCGATACTGTTGCTTCAGTGTGTCCACAGTAGAATACTTGGATGCTGCTTCAATCTAAATTGAATATAAAATTGTGAATAACACATGTATACACAGGTAAACCACAACTTGTCCAAATTAAATAATTATGTTTTCCACCCAAGGACATTTTTTCTTTCTTTGCAATTTTCAATTTCATAAAGAGCTCATTTTGAACACACTATTATTGATTTTGAGACTTTAAAAGATGAAATGGATATAAAGAAGCATTGATCTCAGCTTTAAAATTTCGCCCAAAACCTCCATTTCATTTTTTACATCCCTAAACCGAGACAAAAGTTGTCCCTAGGAAGGCAATTAAATCAACTAAACTGCAACAAAAATTAATCTGAAGGGAAAAGGAGTAAAATTTTCCTTGAGCATAAATATATTTGTAAACATTATGGTTGTACCTTCACAGGATTCCTTAAACAAACCCTTTGTAGCTTCTCGACCTGAAATAACAAGAGTGCAACTTGCTCTATTACAACAGATAAATTAAATTTAAAATGAATAAATTACACAATCAAGCATCTGTAGTAGATAAACATGGCATAAGTTCAACATAATTTGCATCATAAGACCCTTAATGGAGCAAATGTGTGTTGTTACAACAAATATAAGAGATTTGACCTAGAATAATATGATTAATTAGTTTTTAAAATCTATTCAAAAGTTCAAAAAGATATAAACCAACAACTAGAATTTATGTTCATTATTAGAGGTTGAAGAATTCAAAGAGACGGAAAGAAAATATGTAATCAGGGAGAAAAATGATAATTCTATCTGTTAGGACTTAGGTGAATATGAGCGAAAATGATTGATTGATTCAGTCCGTGTACTAGTATATTTTAGTTTTAGTTTTAGATTTTGTACTTGATTCTAAATTTGAAATGCTTATGTACCCAAATTAATTTACTGAGTTTCTTTTTTATCATGAGAGAACTTCTATGATCAAATCTTCAGAGATTTTTTTTGTGTTAAAGTTTTCTATTAGTTAGAGATTTAGTAACAATTTTTGTTTAGTCCAAAACCGACACAAGTTACCCGACCACTTGCTGAAACCGCTGCCTCAAATGGTCAGAGATGGGCCAAACATTCTCAACCGCAGTTTCCTTCGGTAAGCCATTTTCAAACAGAATCCGACCAGATCCGACTGTTTCTCCACCCCTAGCTTATATGCTATATCTAATTAATCTCAGAAAATGTAAAAAAAAAGACTTCATTTGAATATTAAGATGTGATGTCTGGCTAATGCCAAGGGAAAAAGGGTAAAAAAATAAATAATATATTTAGTTCACAGTAATTAATTAATAAACATATATCTACCTTTTTAGTCATTGTAGCAGAAAAAAGGAATGTTCTCCTCTCGCGAGGGATCAATCCTAAAATCTCATTAAGTGATTCCTCAAAATCCTCATTCAATAGCCTGTCTGCCTCATCTAAGACCTGCTCAAAATGCATAGAAGTCAAACAAGTCCAACTATACATGAGATATACGGAAATATGGACTAGAGTATGATATAGAAGAAAACAAAAATATATTGCATAAATATTTCATTTTTTAAAGTCAGCAAAAAGGTCCAAGAATTTGAAAATGCAGAATATGATATAAACATTAAATTTGGTTCACACTACACTTCTATTCACTGCTTAACCATCGAATGTAAAGAATAAAACTCGGACTTAAAACAGAATAATGAAGAAATCATACCAAGTATTTTAATCTACCAAGAGAAAATCCTTTGGTGTTTTTTAGGTGATCCAACACCCGTCCAGGAGTACCAACCTTCAAGAGTAAGATCTCACATAAATAAATAATAAACAAAATACAAGACTGATGATGTTAGAATACTAAAAGCAACACTAAGTAAACGTTTGGAATCACGATAGTAACAATGCAGATGTGCGATTTAAATGAAGCTGCACGTTGTAGCTTTTATTTGGCCGTGTGATTAAAGTTTTTCAGACGCAAAAACAAACAGCAGTAAATCAACATACAATCTCAATAGTCATAGTTAATCTTGTACATGCAGAACCTGCATAAGTTCAGTTATTATTATCAACTATATAAATCATGTTTGGCACCATTCATGGGCAACATTGATAGAAGACCACCAGTCATGTTGGTATATGCAAGAAAAAGTAAAAATGAGATAAGGCTGGGAGGGACTGAATTTTAATTAGATAGTTATGCAGTTAAATAACTGATTATTGGATAGATAGAGGTTGGATGGACATAAATGGAAACGGAATAAAAAATAAGTGGGTCTTGAAATTTTCAGTTAACATTGCTGTTCTTGATTTTCTAGGTTTGGATTCTTCACTAAGGATCCAATTCCTTTATTCTAACTATGTCTGTCTATCTGCATTTAATTTGAATAGAATGAAAAAATAGTGGTTATGGTGATTTAGAGATTAGAGAGGTGGTGTGTTTGCTATGCAGTTACTTATGGCCTATAGGTAGTGGAGTAGGGTAAAACGACTAAGGAAAAAAAGAACATGTACAGTGAAATCACCCAGCCACTGTACATATGCTTTTTAGTGCTGAAATCAATTACTAAATCCATTTATACTTCCACATGATTAAAACGAAGTTGAATTCCAAGATACACTAAATAAATAAAAGAAAAGAGCAGTCCAAATAGGCAAAGGGACTCTGACAAGATACAGATGTTAAGAGATTCACAAATTTCCTTAATGCAATCTTCTCAAATATTTCTAAGACAGTCTTCTCAAAGCATGAGTCAAATTTTTTATCCACACAAGCAAGACTAGGTTTTGGGAATCATCGCCTATTACCATAATGCTCTTGACGTACAAGAAACAGCTAAAATCAAAGCATGCCTGCAGAAGTAGTAACACTTACAATAATATGAGGTTGCTTTGCTAACTTGATGGATTGTTGTACCATGTCAATCCCTCCAACAAGCTATAGAAAAAGCAAAAGATACCAATCAAATAAACTGTTTAGTATTCAAGTATTAACCACCATCTGCTAAGATAAAACAAAACAAACTTAAGCTATGTAGTGAACAGGAAGACATAAAATTCATGCATAAAGAATCATGTCAGTACAATATATTTGAACTCACCACAGCACACTTGACACCAATTTCAGAACCTAGAGCTTCAAACTGTTCAGAAATTTGAATAGCAAGCTCCCTAGATTAAGAAAAAGGACAGACAGAAGAAATATACTAGTTAAACATAAACATCACTCAAATTCTGAATTATATGAATATTAAACCCATGATCAGTTATCTAAGTATCAAACCTTGTGGGAGACAACACACAAGCAAAAAAATGGTTTGGGCGCGGTGCTTCTAAGAGTGCATGCAATATAGGAAGAGCAAAAGCTCCAGTTTTACCAGAACCCGTTTGGGCAAGTCCAATCACATCTTTTCCTGGGAAACATGAAATATAAAGAATTACCAGCAATTCGATACAGTTTAACTATCTATTTCTGGGGAAAATATTGTGGTTGGAATAAAACACTAGTGAAAACAATAAGCAATAACTTTGGTAAAATAAAAAACTGCAATATTGATGTATAAATTTTCAGGTTAAAAATGGAATTATCATTGGATTTGTCTAACAAGGATTATCATTTTGCAATCATTCTTCCGATTATATATATATATATGAAGCAAAGATCACATCTAACCTTGTAGTGCAAGAGGAATTGCTTCTATTTGAATCTTTAGCGGAGTCTTCCAACCCATTTTATCACAAGCTTCCACCAATGAATCGGGTAAGCCCAGATCCTTAAATGATTTCATTTCATTATTCTCTACCTCCATTCTCAGTTTCTAACCTTTGGATAAATTTCAACATAAAATTTAATTTAGAATGACTACTATGTGACAAAAAGTCAAAAACATCAAAAGCAATTAAACAATGAACTCATACATATAAACCTACATTCTAAACAATAAAAATAGAATATGTATTTCTTAAACTATACGACAACACTTCCTAATAATTTTTCAATATTACAACAAACTTAAAAATAAAAATAAAAGCTTGAACTTCCATGTACCTACACCAATGTTATTGAACTCAAGAATCTCATATCTAACATCAACTCTGTCAGACCACAAGGTAGTCACGTTTAACAATGTAATAATACATTAAAATTGCAGCAGCTATAAATTACTACTTTGACATAATACTCTCCAAATAAGCTACTTCCCAAACATGCAAACTAGAGGTGTATAAATTAAAATAACTACTTGACATTACAATCTCGGAATCATATTATTTTAAAATTTTAATAGAACATGGAAGAAAAGAAAACGAAAACGGAAGAAGAACAAAGAGGCGCATAAACAAAAACGAAAAGAAAAACATGAGGGACATGACAGGGGGAGACTGACCGCGGCGGAGTAAGTTAGTGGTGTGGTGGCAGGAAAGGAGAAGGGAGTTTAAGGCAGTCGCTCGACTAGGGTTTCGTAGTGTTTGACAGGAGAAGACTGCGGCGGAGTAAGTTAGTGGTGTGGTGGTAAACGCTTCGGGGTAGAGGGAGTTTAAGGCAGTAACGCGACTAGGGTTTCGTACAGATGTTTGCGATTGTTGCCGCGAGTACAAGAGCAAGCCAGTTTCCTTTTAGTTTCTACTTGTTTGATTTTTATTTATTTAGATAAACCATTATTTTAAAATAGAGATCATAATTAGATTCAAATTCAGTATATACCTAAAAAAAAAATCCACAATAAATAAAATATAAATTCGTAAGATATGGGCACGGAAACGGATAATTATCCGTAAAATTAAGCGAATATGAATATCGGTATGGTTACTATAGTATCCACTCTGTCTCGTACTTCTACTTGTATAAATATATTATTTATTTATTATATCAATATTTAATTTAATTAATTGTTTTTCTCTATTTATTATATCAATGTTTAATTTAATTAATTGTTTTTCTCTATTTTTTAACATGTATTAATATCATTTCATTGAACCACTATATTATTTATAATCATAAGATAATCGTTTGCAAATATTTTAATAATTTAATTATGATAAATAGTTAAATAATTGTAACTTTATAACTAAGAGTTATATCTTATTAATCGTATCTGTATAATTATATTTCCAACTTCCTATCAATTGTTTTTACAGATTTCAAATAATATTGTCATATGACTTACAACTTTATAAAATATTATTATGGGTACGGACACTTGGGTACCCGATGGTACAAGTATTAAAGTTGATATCAAAAGGATACACGTACGGGTATAGATACTTTCTTAAATCGCGAGTATGGAGACAATTATTATAGTACCTTATTCAAACTCTACCAATTGTAATCTCTATTTTAAACTCAATTAAAAAATTAAATTGTTAAAGAGTTTAGTTACTTAAGGATCATGTAATATTTTAACAATATTTTTTAAAGGTTTTGTTAATATCTTTTAAGAACTATTAAGTTAATATCGGAGGTACGGGTATTTTTTTTAAACCGCAAATATGGAGACGGGTATTATAGTACCCTATCCAAACTCTACCAATTGTCGTCCTTATTTTAAACTCAATTAAAAAATTAAATTATTAAAGATTTTAGTTACTTCAGTGATCACATACTATTTTAACAATATTTTTCAAAGATTTTGTTAATATATTTTAAGAACTATTTTGATATCTGGATGATTAATTTAACATTATAGCTGAATCAAAATGACAACATCTTATATTTTCAAGAATGACTGTTTAATCACAATTGTTTAATATGATATGTTATATTAATTGATTTTTAAATTAAAGTGGTTATTAAATGTGTTGACACGACGAATCAATATAAAACAAGTATATTAAGATGCATCTTCTTTAAATTCCTTTTCTTTTAGAGAGAAAAATAATATATTCTCACAAAAAAATTATTAAATTATATTAGTTAAGTTGTAAAATATGTTATTCTATAATGATAAAGTAATAAATTTTTTTTTCCTAATTTACAATAACTCATTCCACAATTGAGGAATTTGTTCACGATTCTCTTGAGATTACAATGTCAACTTCACATAATTAAACGAAGACACAACGAGAACTATTTAAATATCATTTAATTAGTTAGTTGTCTTTAGCTTTTTATAGTACACTAGTCTTAATATTTTAAAGACAAAATATGATGATATCTGAAATATAACGTGAAAACTAATTAATTTGTTCTCTAGAAGTGTTAATGTAAACTAATCAATTCCTATAACACTAAGCACAAATATAATAACTATGATATAGAACTTAAGAAGCGGGTAATTTACATTAGTTACTAAGTTACTTTTGAAGATTTTAGATAATTTACCCAACAATTAATGTAAATAGGCCACATAAGAAAATTTATAAGTGAATGAAATATTAATATTAATTTTTGAGAACCACTTACACTAGCTGTGAAACCTAAAGCGAATTTAAATATGATGTCTTTTTGAGTCTATAATAGTATTTTGATAAAATTACTATGCCTTTTTATTGAAATAAAAATTTAATTATATTTAAAGTCCTAAAACTGTTGTTTCAGTGGTATTCTTTTTGGGTTAGCTATGTACTTACAAATTTTCTTATAATCAATTTTTATTAGTTTATGGGTAAATTATCTCAAGTCTTCAAAAGGTAATTAGAAAAAACCTTTTGTTTCATCTTATTTTTTGTAATTATAAAACTCACAAAATAGTTATAATATTATATATATTAAAAAATGTTATGTGATGTTTTAATGTTATAAATTCATTGTTTTAATGTTATAAATTTATGTCACAAAAAAATGTTATAAATTTATATGTAATTGTTACTTCCACTGTTTTAAATTTGCGAGTCGTCATTGGTTGTCCGTCAATGATTATACCTAATATTTATAATAAAATCACCAAAATCATTGTGAAGAATCTGCAATATATTAATCGAAATGTTTACTAATTTTGGTTTTGAATTAGAACAATGTGAGACCTTAATAGTCCATGCAAAACAATGATGTTGATTGTATCATTGACACAGTTGTAGGTCATGTGTATTGTATATGTTATACAATTATGGTCAATGAATAACAATACACTATCTACCACATATATTTCAACACACTCTTCAATTTATTAAAATTTATATAAGTTTCACTAAATTGTTTGAGTCTTGTATAAAGTTGTTGAGACACATAAATTTTAACTAATAAAAGTGTGTTGAAAAATGTGTATTACTAACATTATTCACATTATTCATTATGATTTGCATGATATAGCATATTGGTTACAATGATGAAGGTTAAATATGATTATTGTCATAAATAAAATGGTTAAATATGATTAATATTTGATTAAGTGATTTATGTGCTATTTGTATCCTTGTAATTTGTGTGCTTAAAATTTATTATCCCATCCATTATATGTAATGTAAGTAGCATTTGATAATTAGATTAGCAAAAGACAAAATATGAAATGTTTGACATTCTATAATTTGATGTATTCGAAAACCAAACGGACTAAATTACAAAACAAAAAAAGTGATATGTAATGACATGACTTGTTTAATTGTGTTTTACCTTTTAGTTTTTAAAAACTATTTTATAAATAAACTTTAAAAAATTGTTTTTAAAAAGAAAATTTTAAAAAAAAATCTTTTTGGCAATTTCAATTTTTAAAATAAATTTTTACTAAAAAGTTAAAAAAACTGAAAAATAAAAAGTAAAACACCATTTATCCGTTTTAGTTTTTTAGTTTTAAAAAATATAATATTAAAAATAATTTTACAAAACAGATTTTAAAAACAAGTAATCGAAATAAGTTTATTAATTTTAAAATACTAAAATAGAGTTTTTTGAGATTTGGATTAATCAAGCCCTACATCAATATTTTATTTTTAGAAGCAAATCTTATATTAAGAGAATACAAGAGGTAGTTCAACCTACATAACAAGATCAAACAACAAAAGGAAAGATATACAGCAAAACAAAATAAAAACCAAAAGAGACTGATCCACCACTACATTACCAATGCACACATAAACGATGTTACTTGAACTCATATAAGATTCGCAAGTAACAAAGTTGGTATTTACAGTGATACATTATCATTAAGCACTTGTATCCCAAACCCACAATTCCACCAAGATCTGAGAGCACAGTTACAATTGGCTTGTAATCAAGCATACATCAGAAAAACTCCTATATTCACAAAAAACTTGTCATTCCCTAAGATGATTCAGCCTTAATCAACACTGGACACACAATGAGAACATAACTGTCTAATAGAAATTACAAACATCAAAGGAAGGTCTGCAAACTACACAACCTCTTGCATTACATGTTACACGCCTACCAATCTTCTATGTCATCATCAGAGATCTCCATTGCTTCATCATCTATACTCATTTTGTTAATTTCAAAATTTTCTGTATCCAAGTTCTGCACTGATTCCTGATCTAGTTCATTGTATCCACTACCAACCCTATTTCCAAGCAATTTAAACATAGGCATGTATTCTGTGGCCATAATTGACATATGATAAGAACTCAACTGATTACAAGCAGGGACTCTCTGCCTAAACATCTCATTCTGCAATAGAAGATCATACATAGAAGTCAAAATTTCAAGGTATTAGAATCTTCTAGTGAGAAGGCTACCCTGCTTACACTACCTACAACCAAGTAGTGTAGACAGAAAAACAGCATAAAAAGAGCATCAGCCAAGCAAACCTATAAAATATTCCATTAATGCCCTCAAGAGTAATTTTTTCTCTCCTAAGTAACATTTCAAATTACCTACATGAAAGAGAAACTAAAAATTACAGAGAATGTGGGAGGGGGGGGGCATCATGAGTTTACCTTGTGGTATGATGATTCTTTCTCAACCTGCCAAAGCTTTGGCCGACGGATTGCATGCCACCTGTAAAAAGTAAACTAATAAAAATATTACACATAAACATAAAATTTTGCTCTGCAGAGAAAATTGCATGGATTATGACCGAAAACCTGGAGGAAAGTGGACGAGAATTTCCAAATAGCACCCCACGAACGGCAATTGATGCAGCAGCTGACTGTAAAATACTCTCTGCCTCATTATAACTAGATAGCATTCCCCGAAGTTTGGCAAGAAGAATGTCAGCATCACCTAGATATGAAGACAAAAGCCACGCATCTTCTACTGCCTCATCATCCAAAAAATCTAGAACTGAAAGAAATTATCCAGAATTAGAAGACTACTTTATTTAATTTAGAAAATCTTAAAAAACAGAGTCAATATCTTCACTATAAAATCCATTTTTCACAAAGAATATTAACCGCATGTCAAAAGGAAATACCATTTTCATGCAGAAAATCAGCAACTGGACCAGGTTGCACATGGGCTTGACAAAGAATCTTCTCTGGGACATCCATTTTTAAAGGTAACCTTGAAAACCTTTCTTGTATGAAAAAGTCATTTCGGTCTACCACATAAGAAAATGAATTATAATTAAAAGACTGCACAATAAAATAATCTTAATATTCAACTTAAACCTATTTCTGTGGATGTTTCCCCAGGTAGAAAGGCAAGATATAAAATTTAGATTTGACTAAATTATTTATTAACTCTGTACCATATTCTAATGCAACTCCAGTCTCTCTCTTATTGTGCAAAAATTTCCCTAAGGCGTGAAACAAAGATAGTGTCTCATCTCTGCCAAAGTACAAGGAAGATCCATCATCTGATTCAACAGGTTTATTACTTTCATCTTTAAATGCATGGGGACTGTGAGTAGATAGAGACAAAGAATGCACTTGATTCGGTTTCAGACAGAAAAACTGTAAAGAAGTAATTGCATGTCTGATGTCACCTCCACTTGCTTTTGCTATTAGATCAACATGGTCAGCAGTCACATCACACTGCTCCATTTGACATATTCTAAAAAGTATCTTCTTAATAGAATTAACTGTAATTGGATTGAATGCGACCTGAAAGTTTCACATATCGAGTTCTGCATAAGTATTCTATTATAACATGAAATCAAAAACCACAAGAATTTTTCAAGGTAGTAACCTTACAAGCCCCAGAGCTTTCTAGAGATGTCTTCAGTTCTTCCACGGATCGAGCATTATAATCTGCTGAATCAGCATTGCCATAATCCGTTACCAATATGGCTGTGGGTATCTGAGTTGTGTGTACCAAAAGGTGCAAGCAATCTCTAAGTCTTCCAAAAGCAGCTTTACTATGCATCATTGGAAGATCATCTATTAAAAATATGATGGAAGGCTTTGACTCCCCATTAAAGGAAGAAGGTATTAATCCATATTTCCGTATTCTCTCAACAAAACTTACAAATTCATCCAACTTGGAAGTGTATTTTGTCTCTGTCAATCAATCAGAAAATATGCAAGAAATAAATAGTCAAAATAAGGAAGTAACAAATTTCAATGATTCACAAAATTTTCCAAAGAAAAATTAATTGTATGCATTTTTCCCATTTGGACTGTAAAACAATGTACTTGTCATTTACAAATTCTAACAATAAATCCTCAAGGGGTATCACCATTTAACTAACAGTAGAATCAGATTATTAAATAGGTGGAGCTAAAGGGGGCTGAGAGCAAAGCTTTTCTCATAACTAATTCATCAAAATAGTATACTGGCTTGACCTACCTGTTCCAGAGTTATAAAGATGCTCTTGCCAAATTACAGGCGTAGGTGTGTTCCATCCGCATACCACTGCACCCAGATGAGACGCAATTACGTGAATAGCAACCTATACAGTCAAAAGAAGAAATTCTTCAATGTGGTTTTCCTGACAAAGTATGTTATATGCGGTTTTATATAATGATGTTTTAACTAAAAGTCGTTTACACGTTATTTAGATATAGCAGAGTCTATAAAAGTGAAAAGCAGAAATTCAAGGATAATTGAACTATAGTCTGTGTGTGAAAGAAACTAAGAATATAAAAATAGAGAAGCATAGAGCCGCCTTAGCTTGAAGGTAGCATATATTATCATTTTTAAATTGTCCTGCGTGACTAGTACAAGAAAGAGGGTAAGGGAGTTAAGTGTTTAGAAGAGAATGGGAAAGCAACATACAGATTTTCCAACTCCTGCCTGCCCACTGACGACAAGAACATTATTTCTGTAGACATCCTGTAAACAAAAAGAAAAAAAAAACTCAGGTTACATACAGATAAAGTGGAGGGAAAATTTTAGTCACTTGTATCAGTATAACCTAACACGGCGAGAAAAATTTCTATCAAAATTTGAACCCCAGAACTAAATACTTTAGAGGGAGAATTGGATGAAAAGACTCAAATAACCAACAACTAATAAATGATGATGTTCTCTCTCCCTTCTGCTACGTGCCACATAATCTCCTTTGTACATCCTGACTTCTTGAGTTTTGTCTTAAAGGAGCATTTATTTTTTAGAATAGTTGCAATATTGTTTATAAAATGATAGTGCTCACAGCCTTACACAGCATGCCATAATAAGGGCATGGGGGAAGCTAATCACAGAAAAATTAAGTACGTATTATCTAACAATCAATACCATTATTATATAACAGCATATCACTAAAGATAATTAATAAAATCTTCCACAGCAACATTGAAAATCAAAGAAACTAAACATTCTTAAAACATTGATAATTCAACCCTGACTTACCTTATCCTTAAATTTTGTTCTTAAACATTGTTTTGCAAGTCTACAACAATAAGTGAATAACAGTCTTTAAAAGGATACACATTCGATAATGGGTGAAAACCAAAATAATAATCATAAGATACAAACCGATAATAATCATATAGCTCTTTTTCTATATTAATTACCTTTGAAGGTTTCAACCTTTCTTCAAACCACATCTTAACTTCTTCAACCTGCAAATAAAACAGACAGGGAAAGTGAAAACACAATGGCATTCTTATTACCACTATCAAGAACTTGAGGAACTGAGTTTTAACCTTTTTCTTGTGAACAGCAAGTTCTTTGAGCAAATTGGGCTTGTATTTATCAACCCAAAGTTCCTCTGAATTGCTCTTTTGAGTACCTGATGCATACAGAGTTGAAAAGGCACCACTGAAATACAATATATTTTAGCTCCCAAAAATATACTTCCATTACGGGAGACTAGTCTCCCAAGGTACAGTGAAAAATCAAATACGAAGACTTCTTCGAGATGGGATTTTCAATAGGCGTGAGGGACTTGAGCAAAATTCATCAGTTTAATTCTGTTTAGGAATGAAAACACTTAGGAGTGTGATTGCAAACAGATACTAAGTAGGATGAAAAAAAAAAGACAAATTTGTCAAATGGGCTTGGATTTGACTTCCAAAAGCTTCCTTAAAGGATGAGGGCTTCCAACCACATATATACATCCAACAGTCTGGGAAACTTGGCAATGTGGGACTGAAATACAACTTCAATAAAATTAAGGGTACGCCGGTATGGATATGAAATGTTTGTATACGTGCCCCTACCCATGTGAAATCCATGACGCAAAAACTTTTTGGTCTCACCTTGTCCAAGTGTTTTTAACACATGTAGCATGATACCTACACGGATAAAAACATAACCTAAGATGCCCTATGCATCAACAAAGAATTTTGTGAAAGCTATGCCATAATGCCAGATGACTGTGGTCAGTGGGCACATATGAGAGGAAGGTACCATGATTGCATGTTTGGATATCAGTTACAAACGCTTGTATGAGTCCAAATAAGCATTCATTCCACAAGAATTCTATAGATACTTTGGGTCAGATTTTTAAATGATAAACCAAAATAAACTTAACTCCGGTCATGACAACAGTGAGAAATCAAGTTTTTGCAATCCAAAATGAAGAGAAATTGCAAAAATATCAAAAATCACTGATCTCCGTCTCACATAAATGGGAGGTGAAGAGGGTATTATTTTCCATGAACCATGATTCAACATGGCCTATAGTCACTTACACCTTTGCTAATAAATAGGAAGAGAGGGAGTACTTCATAATCCTGACTAATCATACACTACCTCCGAAATCAAATATAAACAAAAAAGGTATTTTTAAAAAGTTGATCTTGTCTATAAACAACTTTTCAAATACTCTTTTTGCTTATATTTCATCTGAGCTTCAAATCAAAAGGCAAAAATGCATGTTAAACAAAAAAAAAAAAAAAAAAAAAAAGGTAAAGCGAGACAGAGAATCTTCTT